>NW_027497592.1:0-144201 GCF_021521415.1 Bidens hawaiensis
TTAGTGAGATGGGATTTCTTGTGCTGCTTTCCCTTCTTGCACGCTATACATTTATCTTCAAAATTGAAACTCTTCAAGGGAACGCCCAGCACAAGTCCATTCTTGACAATGTGGTTCATCTTCCGAAGATGAATATGCCCCATTCTCCTATGCCACAATTCGGAATCCGATTCGCTCGCTTTTGTCATAAGGCATGATTCTTCCGTGGCCATTTCAGTCGACCTCATATCCATAATATACGTATTTCTTTCACGTGGAGCCTTCATCACAATCCACTCCTCTGGTATCTGAAAACCAGGTTGCAACACAATCGCCTCATTCTTTGTAAAATGAACGATGTACTCCTTATCACAGATCTGCGACACACTCAGCAGATTGTGCTTCAATTCTTCCACAAAGTTAACTTTCTCCAATGTCATCTTTCCGTTCGACACCGTTCCCATTCCTGTAATCTTTCCTCCACTTTCACCTGCAAAGCTCACTCTCCCTCCTTGAACAAGTTTCAAATCGTGTAACAAGTTTTTGTTACCCGTCATGTGCCGGGGAACAGCCGCTATCCACAACCCAAAGATTGTTGGCAGCCCTGTTCAACTGTTCCTGCGCAATAAAGCAAAAGATTAGAATTTAGGGACCCAAGACCAATTGGTCTTGGATCTATACATCCCAAACTTTGGCTTTCCAAAGTTAGTATCTGGATAATTTCTGTAAGTCCTATTAGGATACCTCCTTGTAGATTGATTGTGAGGCCTTCCAAACCTTTGTGAATTGAAAGAATTATAGCTTGTGGTTTGGTTATTAGCAGTGTAAAACTGAGATTTGTTTCTATGAAAACGTGAATTAGTCACAATTTTGAATTTTGAATGGTTTTCATTTTTAGCAGTATGATAATTACTATTAGGCTTATTCTCAGTTTTAGCAGGCCTCACACCTCTGAATCGCTGCTTCAGAGGGCAATCTTCAATAAGATGTCCTAATTGATTACACCTAAAACAACACCTATGCTTAACTTTTTTATCAACCGGTGTTTTAGATGTCGAGGCTTTATTACCGCCCGTTCGTCTCACATATGGTGGGACGTACGGGTTTAGTGGAGTACTCTTTTTATTCGTCTTATCTTTCTCTCCACCATTGGGTAATACCACCTCCTCTTTTGCCTTACCAGACTCGGATGACTTATCCGAATCCGATGAGACTGGACTTGGATCAGAAATTTTAACACTTGAAACAGGAGAACTTGTTTCGCCTCCACTAACATTTGGTTCTTTACAAGTTACTTTAACTGGTACTGTCTGAGCAACCTCAAAGTCAACAGATTTCTGAACACTAGGGTTAAAAGTGTAATTGTGATTATAAGGTGGTGGAACCTCATGATAACCGATTCCTCCTCTCTTAGCAGAGGAACCTTGATCACTAACAAGGTGATCAAGAATAGCAGAGGAATTTCTGAACTGCTCTAGTTTTCTATTCAGTTCCACCACTTTTACCTGGTGATCAGCAATCTGTTTTTCTCTATCAGCAATTAGTTTGGTTTTTTCTTCCAAAACTTCATAGCTTAAATCAATCACTTCAATTTCTTCAGCAAGTTTTGTTTTTAGACTTTTAACATCTTTTTCACAGGCTTTTATTTTGACTTTATAGCTATTTTCTCTTGCTTTTGTAAAATGATGATCTTCTTTTAGGGTTTTAAATTCAGCATCCAACCTAAAATACTGATCGGTTATAGTTGCTAATTGCTCAGACAAGTTTTCGCATTTAGAACAAGTAGGTTTAGAACATACCTCGGAGAGCTGGTCTTTAACATCTGCCATGAAAGCTTTTTCTTCTCCGGTAACCTTCTCACTTTCTTTAGTTTCAACCTTCGCCAAATTTGCCTGCTCAAAAGTTTCTTTAGAATGCAGGTTCCAGTTGTATTCACCATCTTCTCTGGACATCATGGCACTATAATCTTTTCTACCCTCATTATGCTGTGTAGACTTTCCTTGACTACGTTCTACACGCTCATTCCTGCACTCCTTAGCAAAGTGGCCGTTTTGCTGACAGTTGTAGCATCTCACCTTCGTCTTGTCAAACCCTGGCTTTCCACCGACAAACTTTCTTCTGGTCTTTCTCATAAACCGCTTCACTCTTCTTACGATCATAGCCATCTGCCATTGCAAATCCATTTCCTCCAGATCATCAGCATCAATCTGGTCATAGTCTTCATCCAACACAGCTGGATCAACAATCTTCCCTTGAATGTAGTTCTCATAGGAAGCAATAAAAGAAGCATAGAGACCAAACTGCTCTTCAGCAGACTTGACACTCATAGGCATCTTGGAGTAGTTGTTGCTGGGAATACTTGGAGAGTAACTACTCTTGCTTACCTGGGGTTGAGAACCACTCGATCCACTTGCTACATAGCAAACATCACCATTTGTGTTGACTGACACATGACCCTCATGTGATGAGTTTGCGCCCGACTCTCCCTTCGAGTAGTAGGCAGCAGATTCAGTCTTCGATCCTGAGCTAGTGTTGACTTTAGCTCCATACATACCTGGATCTTGAACCTGATCCATAGGTGTCTCCTTTCTGACCATATTAAGCTCAAAGGTTCGGAGCTTGTTAACTGCCGTTTCTAGATCATATGTGGGAAAGTCTTTGTCTTCCCTCATCAGCACAGTGTACATGTCCCATTTTGGTGGGAGAGCATCTAGAAGCTTCTCAACTATTTCTTCTTCTCGGTAGGAAATTGAATAGTTGCTCAATTCAGTCATCAGATGGTAATATCGAGTGATAATATCATCTAAAGATTCATTCTTCAAATACTTGAAGACTGAGAACTGGGTTTTGAGCAATTTTATCTTTGAAGCACGGATTCCTACATTCCCTTCAAATCTGTTCTCAAGAGCTTCCCAAAGCTCTCTTGCTGACGTGTACTTTCTAAACGTATGAAGGATCTCTTGTGGAAGAGCCATAGTAATAGCAGCATGAGCCTTGCTCTCGGCCTCATACATCTTTTTCTCTTCTTCTTCCATTTTGCTATACTTTTTGATTTGATCACGACCTTCATACTCCATAACTGGTGGAATATAACCATCCTGGATGCATACCCACATCTTCGCATCCTGGTATTTGACGTATTGTATGAACCGATCCTTCCATGCAACGAAATCGGTTCCCTTCATCAATCTTGGGGCCTTAGTAGCTGACCCTGCTTCAACTTCCATCTTCACTAACTCAGAGATGTTAATCGACGACATATTTCCCGAAAAGTAAGAAACCCGAAAAAAAATCAAAAAATTTTCTGAAAAGTACTGTAGGCGAAGTTACGGATAACTTCGCTTAATCCTTAACTTCGCCGCTGATTAACTTCGCTGAAGAACTTCGCAGATGATTAACTTCGCTTAAGGTAAGCGAACTTAGGAGGTAGGCGGAGTTGTAGAGAACTTCGCTGAGTTAGGCGAACTTGAGAAGGTAGGCGAAGTTGTGGATAACTTCGCCTAACCTTATATCTTCGCCGAAACCCTACGTATCCTGACGGCAACTTCGCCTGATGAACACGGACGTTTTTGCATATCTGAAATCCGGATTTTACGAGGTTTTTGACGGTGCAAAGGCTTGATTACGATGGTAGGAGGTAAGATTGACTCAAAAACACAGAAAACACGTCCCGCGAATAGTCGAAACGGGACGATTTCTACACCCGCGTGAATACCCGAACCACACAATCGAGCAAATGCTCTGATACCAATTGTAGGTTCCCTGGACGGATCGCACGAGATATCTCGATCAACTCAGGTGCGGAATCCCTGCGTAGATCATTACGAGTATAGAACACGAATCACACGAACACACGAAACGAACACACGTTATATAATAACTCAAACACGTGATACGATATCACTATTACAGACTCTCGTCCTCACGTTACAATGAACTTGATAAACTACTGAAACGAACAACTGATTGGAACTTAACACAAAACCAAGCCGTAACCTAGGTATATAAATACACGACAACTTCGCCAGGCATGTTCAGGCGAAGTTGTCCATAACTTCGCTTGACTAACAAGTTCGCCTGTAAGCGAACTTGTCAGTAACTTCGCTTAAACATACAAAACATAATTAAACATTACAGACTCGATTACAGACACTAGACTATGAACTACTAACATTATGCATCAACAAGGTCCCTACTTGATCGAGTCAGAAGCCGGAAAGGGGGTATATCACCTGCTGACTATGGAAGGCAACAGGTTACCTAGAGCATGGAAGCTATTCATCTCAAGAAATACTTTTTCTAATCATGATCAAGTATCCTCAGAATGATCAGGGATCCTGAAATTGGTAATATCTATCCGATCACTTATTCATTTCAGATTCTTATTAATTTAAGGATAATATATTTTTAACGTTTGTCTTTTTCCAAGTTTTAAATAACAATGCAGATTTCAACAAGAGGTTCAATGTCTAAGAGGTTGGCCACTTCTCCTTTACATTTAAGGTACTTTACTATTTCCCTTGGCCTAGCCCACGATTGGATATGACCCCCGACGGTCATATCCCCTAAGGTTTAAAGTTTTTCGCCTTTCTGATAAATTAGAGTTTCTACACTCTCGCCTGGAGCCCACGCTATCCAACGTATAGTCCGGGGCAGCGGGACCAGTACAGGTTTAGTGGCTGACAATTTCGTTGTTTCGGCTATATGGAGGATCCTACGATTTATGGTAGACGTACCATACCACCGGTTTATAACGTTTTCACGTTATCTCACGTTTGGGCTAAATCCCGGTTTGGGCGAGTCCCCAGTTAACATCCGTATCTTTGTGCCAGTCCCCAGTTGTTTTTGGGCTTGTCCCCAGTTCACGGGCTTGTCCCCAGTTGCACGGGCTTGTCCCCAGTTTATTTGGGCCTGTCCCTAGTTTGTTGGGTTTAATCCCAGTTAATATCATAAGTTATTTGCATCAGGTATCCTAAGTTCAATTACAAGGATCACAGAAGGATCAACACTTATGGTAACTTAATGGTGTTAGATATACAGCCGAAAGGAAAGTTCCCAAGGAAACTCCATTGATATATGACAATTATACCCAGTTTGTCAAATCTCAATTGTTTTGCAGGAAGTTTGATTTCAAAGTCAAAATGACAGTTGTGATCTTATCACAACCGCCATTTTGGGGGCAATTGTTAGTGCATGGAAATTTGACACTGTGGATATGTTATCCTGGCATATAATATGAATCAATTATCCTTAGAATATGTTGCAGATCCTGTCAGGATCAATGATCCTCAGTACTTATTATTTATTAACGATTTTCCTTTGTTATCTTGATATTTATGGCAGGTATAACGGCTAATGACCAAGTCAAAGCTATATTCTCGTAATCAAATTAATATACCGCGTGGATAATGAAGGAAAGAGCTATAATTATGGAAAGGCTTGATTCTAGGCTAAAATTAGGATATTTGTTATTTTTTTCCTATTTAAATTGAGTTATGATCAGTTAGGGCACACCACCTATATATAGTACACGTTCATAATCATCCAGGGACAAGCAAGGCTAGCAATACACACTCACTTAGATAATATTATATCACTGATCATAATCTCCACCGATTGTAACACCCTTTATTCGATTAATAAACTTGACGGTGATAGTTTTCACCGTCCGGGGGTTTTTTATGCCGGAGATTAATATAATCACGTACTATCCGACCAAAGGTTACCTCGATAATCCTTGACCGAAGTGGTTCGACCAAAGATTACCTTGTTAAGTTTTGACCGAAGTAAGATTATCGTATTCAAGGGCTTTTTCCCTCGTGATAAAATCATTGTGTACATCAAGATTTCGATTACATATTCGTTATTATCAACATAGCACTATACCTCACTTTACAGATTTGGACACTTAATCCTTAGCTGATTTTTATCCAAAACAATAGTTTACTAAATTAAACAAAAAATAAATTGAAAGATTGTAATCATATATTTATAATTTATAAATTTATATGACAATATACAAAAAAAACAACAGATAAATGGATTTATTTTTTTAAAAATGGATCAACTTTTAAGCACATATTTATAATTTAATGATCAAAAAAATACTTCGTAAACTGAAAGCATATTAAAGTTTTTTTTGTTTTTTTTATTTACAATCTTCAACAATATACATAATATGATATATAAATGATAACATTTAAAATTATATTCTTTTCAATATTTAGCAAACACGGTTTGTTGTTGATTTTTGGATTTCACAAAGTATGTTGTAAAATATGTTCTTACGATGTATAGTAGTATAATATGTAAATATTTATTTTTATAAAAGTGTATAGATATAATATAAATAGAGTTTAAAGGAAAGTGAATAGTTTAATCATGTTATAGTGTAGGTTCCCAGCCGGATCTACACGAGATATCTCGTTCTACGTAGGTGCGGAATCCTTACGTAAGACGTTACGAGCGTAGAAGACGATACGAGTTAACACGATCGAACACACGTTACAATAAACAAATACTCGTTTTATTGCAACCTTAAACACGTGATACGATGATCACTGATTACAGGACTCTCTGACTCGTAAACTCGAATAATTAAACTTCTTCTAAAACAGCCGTAACCTAAAGGCTTATATAATCACGACAACTTCGCCTGGCATGTTCAGGCGAAGTTGTCCCTAACTTCGCTTAGTTCACAAGTTCGCCAGTATCAGCGAACTTGTGAGCTAACTTCGCTTACATACAAAAACACAAATCTAACAAACTCGATTACAGACACTTGACACTGAACTACTGACATCATGCACCAACATATAGTTATTATATAAATGGAATGTAAAAGGAAAGTGAATAATTATTGATCTATGACATATATTAGTTTTAGAGGAAAAAAATTATGAGGATTAACAACAAACTGACACGTATTTACATTTATTTTACTTTATTTGAATAGGTAGATTGAAAATTATATAAATAATATTTAATTATTGTATATTTACATTTGACTAAACCATTGATCTAAATCCCTAAGTTTCTTGGGCTGGTGAGTATCTAATTAAGTAGCCCATGAAACTTAGGGTTTATAGACTTTAAGGAATTACAAATAGAAGGTTTTCTCATAAGTTGTAAAATTCAAAAAGTACAAAATAAACCCTAGCCGCCTCACACCTTGAGTCCCCTTTCGCCCAATCCAACACCGCCGGAGTTTTATTTTTGTTGTTCATTTGGTGATTCTCGCATACGGGCTACACATTTCGTTGCGGATATCATTAGTTAAATCATTCATTCATTCCTACAAGAATAAAAGGTAAGACAATTAAAGTGTTTTAATTGTTGTTGTTCTTCCTCCTTTTCTCCGATTTCTTTTGTTCTTGCGTCTGGATTTCTTGTTGGATGTTTTGTGTTCGATCAAAATGGTTTTTCGTGGTTTCAATCAACTGTTGCATAAACCTTAATTTAAAAAAGTCACAACGAATTCCCAAAAATTACAATGTGCACCCAAAATCAAAACGTAGTGACAGCTGTGTTTCGATCTGTAACTACAAAGTTCACGACGGTTTTCTTACATGCATATATACATTGCACAAACGATTAGTCAATAACATTCCAAAACCCATCATCTCTGTAAGAAAAAACCGTCATTTCCGATTACTAGAAGTCTAAATGATATATAATGATAATGTAAAAAAAGGAAAAAACACATTGATTTTGATTTGAATGAATTTCTATTGTAAGAGTACAAACTATAAAAATACCAATGTAACCAAACACAAAAGATACCAATTGTTGTAGCTCTTTATAGCATAAACTAATAAATTATCATCATCATATAATCTTTTGATAACTTTTTAAAAAAGCCCCATGTGGGCCCACCACACAACACTTTTCACACTATTGGTTGGTGTTGTTCTTATTCCTTAACTTGTTTTGTTTTTCCCCCAATTTTCAACCATGAAGAATCGGAATCCTTGTGCTGAAGACGGTGGCTACAGTTATAATACACAACCGCCGGAAACACTCCGTACAACCAACCGGAAACCCCCTAATTAATTAACGGTACTCGATCGATTCGATTGTTATTGCCACATTACATCAAAATTAGGTTCATTTATACTTTAATTGTTCAATTGAATATTGGACTGTAACATATTATAGCTTCTTCTCATTGTATAGATATTATACCTAGGGTTCGGTTCGGTTCGGTTTCTTTTCTGTTTTTATATTTATTAATAATATTTTATTTGTAAAAACCAACCTAACATTTAAATTTTATTATTAATTTATTATTTATGTTCAGTTTCTTTTGTTAGTGGTTTGTTTTTTAAATCTTGCTTTAACTAACAACAATTAATCTAACTTGTGACTGGTGGATTATTATTATTATTATTATTATTATTATTATTAGGTGTTTAACTTTATATTTAATTAAGGTGATTTGTAATGTTTTGGATTAAGAAAGTTGCTTTTTTTCTTAAGTAGTACATGTTCGTTTGCGTTCGTGAACAGGTTCAATTCTTAACGAACGAACACAAATAAGATTTTCCGTTCGGTTAGTGTTCATGAACCGTTTGTGAACAAGTTTAATGCTAAATGAACGAACATGAACAAGGTTTCGTATGGTTCGGGTCGGTTCATTTACAACCCTAATTATGGCTGATCACTGATCATTCAGTTTCAGAGTGAATTATGGATTATGTTATTAAGTCTTTGATTTTGATGTAAGCATGTGAAGTTGAGGTGTATGCTTCTGTTTTAGCTAAGGTTTTGTACATATTGATTTGGGTTGGTTGTTATTTTTTGTTTAGATTTAGGTTTAATTGATATGACTGGCTACCTAATGTGGCTTGTGTGTAAGCTCCAAGCCTTAATTTTAATGAATCAGTTGCTCGTTTGTTGTTACTGGTTTAAGTTGTAAAGTGTTCCATATTGTTTTGACTTGTTACATATGATGCAACTGTTCATATTTTATGATCTTTGCATTCTCAATACATATGCAAATCTTGAGAAGAGCACATTGTTATATCTCAAGGAAGGAAATACAACACTGGATTTGCAATTCATATGTTCTCTTGAAGTCACTATCATATAATGATACGCTTTCTTGCATTTATGGTGTGAGTGGTTTTGTTGAATTTTCTACTAATTGACAGTTTCCTTTTTTGTATGCAAATAGATGGCCAGTTATGAAGAACATGGAAGGTGAATTGCTGAAGCCATTAAGAGATGGTACTTTTAGTTCAATTTTATGGTACTCTTATTCTTTGTCAAGTTTAACTTATCTATACACGTGCATAGCATAAAGATAAAACACAATTTTCACTAGCTAAAGTTTTGATGATATGAAAACATTTCGTTTTATAATTCATTTTGAATTGTTTCATTATTGTGCTTCGATTCAAAACTATTTATTTATTTTTAAAACTAAAGTATATTTAAGAGAGAGTGACAAATGTCACGTACATTGTTTTAAACTAGTCATTATCTGTGCCTGAAATATTATATGGTGTAAACACACTAAGAACCTGCAATCCCTCCACAATGATCTACTTTGCGACTTATAGGTAGCGAACATGTATACGAAATCATGAGTAAGTAGGGCAATTGGTTAGTACGTATAAAAAAGCAAACTACAGAGACTTGGTCAAATATCAGAACAATATCACATTATCACTAATCATAAATACAACACTTATTTCTCTCTCTCCTCGTTTGGACACATGTCAAAACTCTTTGAGTGGGATGAACATTTTTAAGGCTTTTGATATATACTCATATCTCACTTAGCATTATGTAGATGCATGGCTAAAAAATCATGATCAAACTTATGTAAAGGTGCTTTTGAGCTCAGTTTTAAACTATGCATGTTTGAGCTCAGCTTTGGTATAATTGATCAATCTTTGTGTATGTGTTTATTTAGAAATATTAGGAGTTTTTCTTTTCCTTGTATATCTGCAATTTTGGTAAAATCTTTGTTGATTTATGTTTTTTTGTCTTTGTGCTCAGATAGATTCTTAGCTCTATTGTTGAAGCCATCAAGAGAAGGTACTATTAGTTCTATTTGAAGTGTTCTTGATTATGTCAAGTATATCATATATATGCACTTATATAGCATAACTATTAATCTAGTTTCACCGTTTAAAGTTCAAAGATTTATATCGATAAGTATATTGATTTAGATTTTCTTGTATTGGTGATCCGTTAAAAAATTATATCGTTAGACAAAGGTATTTGTAGTATGGGAAACTTAACTAGAGAGGTATAGTCAAATATAACAACATTATCACAAGTCAGAGATACATCATCTCTCCCTCTCTCTCTCTCTCTGTGTCTTAGATACATGCTAAAACTATTAAGGAGTGGGAGGAGCATGTGTGAAGGCTTATGTGATTTAAATATATGACAGTTTATAAAGAGGTGTTTTTGAGCCCAATTACAAACTATTTGTATTTGTGTGCTAAGGTATAGGCTTTCATATAGTTTTAGCCCAAAGTCAAACTGTGTATGTTTTTGGGCTAAAGTATAGGCTTTCAAATAGTTGAAGCCCAACTTCAAGCTATGTATGTTTGTGGGCTTTGGGCTTTTTATAGTTTAAGCCCAAATTCAAACTATGTATGTTTGTGGGCTAAAGTATGGGCTTTCAACTAGTTTTTGCCCATTTTCAAACTATGTATGTTTGTGGGCTAAATTGTGGGCTTTCAAATAGTTTTAGCTTAATATATCGTATTCAGGCATCAATTTATTGCGTTTGTCGTATTCTCATAAATGTTTTAAACTTTTACACCGTCACATCGCTAATATCTTAGTTGTCATTACTTTTCTCTTTTTTGTTTTTTCTTTCCCTTTTCTTTATATATCACAAGGAATGCAACTTACAAGAGCGTGAGTTTTTATATGTTTTCATCGTTCTCGAGTTTGTTGCGACCGCTCTGATATAATTGATCAATCGTTCTGTATGTCTTTGCTTATAAATAATGTGTATTTGATTTCTTGTATATCTGCAATTTTGGTAAACTGATGACTAATCTTGTTTCCCTCCTTGTGCTTAGATAGATCCTTCGCTCCAATGTTGAAGCCATCAAGAAAAGGTACTTTTAGATCTGTTTGAATCATTTGTTGTTTATGTCAACTATACCATTTTTATTACATATATAGCATAACTATTAGTCCAATTTCACTGTTTTAATTTCAAAGATTTTTAATTGGTTAGTAGATTGATTTAGGTTTTCTTTATTTTAGGGCAAATTGGATTTTAATAATCTAACCTTTTTGCAGTTGGCCGATAATTATCCCACCTCAAAAAACCAGACCCACCTTTCACCCCATTTTTTCTCGTGGGTCCCCCGTAAAAAAAACCTTAACACCATTAAGTTTTTTCTGAATTTCAAATGATGTATTAGGGCTTTTGATCGAAAGAAGGATACGAGTCAATTGATGTAAAACTTTCCTCGAAAACAGTGCTCCAAACGACGAAACAATGCTTCAATTCGGGTGTTTAAACTTCCAATTAACAAATATCAAGCCGTTTGAAGCACCATTTCGAGATAAGAATTACATCAATCAACTCGTTTCTACCTTCCGATCAAAAGCCCTAAAACATCAGTTTGTTTAAAATTCAGAAAAAACTTAATGGAGTTAAGTTATTTTTAATTGGGGCCCAATGAGAAATATAGGGCGAAAGGTGGGACTTGTCGCACACATTTTTAAAGGTAGGATTATTATCGGCCAACTGCATAAAGGTGAGATTTATAAAATCCAATTTGCCTTATTTAGGGGTTCGTTTACTTTCAAGCTGGTTCCGTGCTTTAGCATATCTCTTCATTTTTCTTTTTAATATTTTATGATTATTAGTAGTTTATTCACAACTTTTGGTTATTGTTAGTATATTATCTTTTACTAATGTACCATCATTGTGAGTGGGATTTTTACTGATCAAGTTTACTACTTGAACGTGAGTAATTTCATCCCCCATTTTCCATTTTTCGTTTTGGGGGTGATATTGCATGCTTATTCAAACTAAATGTTTTATACTTGATTCTTAAACCACAAACTTTGTTGTATACCTTACTTAAATAAATGCTCGATTTGGTGTTATATGCATACATGCTTATTTGCTAATGTGTTTACCGCTTTTGGTTAGTTGATTCATAAATCCGAGTATATTTGGCATCCCCTTATAGAAAGGTGTCGTTAATGTATTCTTATTAACGATTTCATAAAAATCCGAGTCTATTTGACATCCCCTTATAAAAAGGTGTCGTTAATGTATTCTTATTAACGATTTCATAAAAATTCGTGTCTATTTGGCATCCCCTTATAGAAACGTGTCGTTAATATATTCTTATTAACGATTGTATAAATCCGAATCTATTTGGCATCCCCTTATAAAAAGGTGTTGTTAATGTATTTTTATTAACGATTTCATTATCTAAATTGTTACTATTATAATAGTTTTGTATACAAGTTGTGGAATTTCCTATTATATACTTATTGTTCAAAACTATGAAATTGCTCACCAACCTTTGTGTTGAAAAATTCTATTTTATTCAATGTTACATGTTTGACTTTAGGTTGACTCGAGTACTTGAAGAGAAAACGTTATCAAGACTATTAGGATATTAGCAAAACGAACAACATATTATTTGCTATGTTTGAATTCGGTTATTGTATGAATAAGTTATGTGACTGTTTATGATTTTATGAATTTAAATGAGTTGATTAAATATTGTCACTTTAATAGTGTCTTGTGTTCTTGGGCAATCCGTTGCACCCCGGCATGTTCCGCCTCCTTTGGTCGGGTATGACATACGATAACCCCTTGATAATTAACCAGCTTTGCATTTTAAAAAATACTTCAAATAAAGCTTATGAATGTCGTCACTGCTTAATTGTACGGGACATTTGAAATATATGAATCCGTAAAGGATTAAAATTCCAGAAGCATTAAAAACATTACCTCGAGATATTCTAATATGAATCTCAAGAAATCTGGTCATATATGGTACAATCGACTCATTATATATTGTTCAAAGAAAGATACAAGTTTCATAAAATTAGGCATGTCTATTTATTAAAATTGTCACTCTAAAAGTTCAGTACAATCGCAGTTTACGGTGATGATTTAAACATCATCGAGAGGAATTGTCGAACTTCTAGCAATAGATTTTGAAAGACATTGACACAACAAAATTAAACCTAGACATGGTGTTCGAGTATATTTTTCCATCAATCAAACTATACAGAAGATGTTAGCATATTTTAATACGTGCCAAGTTTATTTGTTAAGCACACTCATGATTATACTGTAACATCCTACTTTTGATAATAATAAATAAAAGAATTTCGTTTACTTAATGATGTGTTATTATTTAGCTAAGTTAAATACAAATAATAGAGTGTGAGTTTGGACAATAAAAGACAGAATAAGGGATGATGATAAGCCTTAGGTCCATGGGCTTAGGGGTATATAAACACCCTTAAACCTTTCTAAAACCTTAAAAACCCTAATTCCACCAACTTTGCCTCCTTACACACTCAAAAACACACACAAACACTCCTATTTCATTTCGGCTTAGATCCGAATCCGAACCAAGAAGATTTTGTGTTAGATCTTCGTCAAACAACAAGAAACATATCTAGATTCACGTGTTGAATCAGAACCGAAGCAAGAAGTGACCCAAAAAGGTACATTTTAGGTTAAAGGTTAAGTTTTTGAGGTCGGTTTGCCATATGATTTGATACTAAGGCAAACCAGGCCTTATTATGTAATAAAAATGTAAACTTGAACGTAAGCAAGATGTTTTAGTGAAATGGGACAAACGAGTGACGATTGGGACACACATTTATGAGAAGAAATGTAATAGCATTAATTATCCTGGGACTAAATATATTGACATTAGTTATTTGAGGATTAATTAATTGTGTTCCTGATTAAATATAATTGATATATCAGAAAAACAGTAATTACATATTAGTATTTGGTTTAAATGTATTATATATATTAACTAGCTTTAGAGCCCGTGTAACACACGGGATAATCTAAATAATTAAGTTACAAATAAAGCAATACATAACGTTTACAGAAAAATGTATTACATCTATGCTTGTATCATTATATATAAATTGATTTTATTTATATCACAAAACAATTTTTTCCAAAACGATTTCAGGATACAGGTATCAACCAGGATATGGCTAAGGAACTTCAGAAGCTTAAGGATATGATATCCAGCGTGCCAGGAGTGGTCCATCCGATTCCTGAAATACCAGAAGTAAGCCCCAAGTTGTCCAGATTCGCTCCACCTATTTGTGATGCTGAAGTACCAAAACGATTTCAGACCCCCAATATGAAGGTGTATGATGAAACAACTGATCCCGAAAAGCATGTGGCTCAATACAGGGAGAGAATGGAAATCAATCCAATTCCCGAAAAAATCAAGGAGGCTTGTTTATGCAAGGGTTTCGGATCCACACTAACAGGATCTGCATTAAAATGGCTGCTAAGTCTTCCTCCCTTTTCTGTTACTTCTTTTTCACATTTAGTTAACTTGTTCAACAGCCAATTTTCTTGTAGTAGGAAATTTGAGAAGTTAACTAGTGATTTGTATAGAGTTGTCCAACCTTATAATGAATCCCTTAGGGATTTTGTTACAAGGTTTGGCAGGGAGGCCCTAGAGATCCCTAGTCTTGATATGGCTACGGCTGTTGAAGCATTCAAGATGGGACTTCAAAGGGGCTCCCCATTTTATGACGATCTTGTGATGACCCCATGTAGAACTTTAGATGAAGTCAGAAACAGGGTACTCAGATTTATAAGGCTAGAAGATGACAAGAAGATCCAAGAACGGTTAGGAACTCCAACGAAACAAGAGTCACCTAACCAGAAACAAGGATCCTCATTTAGGAACAACGAATCAAAGCTGTACTCCAAATTCAACAATCAAACTGTTCGGGCAGTTGAAGAAGGAGAAGATGATGAGGACTACCCAAGTATTTCCGAGTATTGCTTCCCTGTTGATACCCATGGTTTGATTTGTGTCACGAAGGATCTTGGAGAGAAAGCAAGGTGGCCTCGAAAAAAATGAGAAAACAACATCCTTTAAAGACAAGTCCAAGTGGTGTGCATTCCATGAAGACTTTGGCCATCAGACAGAAGGTTGTATTGGTTTAAGGAGGGAAATTGGATACCTCCTACGCAAGGGTCATTTCAAAGAGCTCTTGGGAAGAAAAAAGTCTAGGATCCAGGATCCTGAAGATATACCACAGAAAGCAACTCCGCCCGCACCAGACGCACAAGAATCAACTTCAACTCTGATGGCTCAGATATATGCGGTACTTCTTTCTCCTCAGCAAAAAGACACGCCAAAGAAACAAAGTTGGAGAACGGAGAACGACCAGTCATATCCACTACTTTGACGACTGACAAAAGAATCTTCTTTGACGAAGAAGATAAGACAAGCATCCAGGATCCTCACCATGACGGTTTGATTATAACTTTATTTGTTGCTAACCATTATGTGCACAGGATCCTAGTCGATGGTGGAAGCTCGGTCAATATCATCCAACATGACGTACTACTGAAAATGAACATCCCGGACTCAGAAATCATCCCGAGAATGTCGGTGCTAGTGGGTTTCAGTGGTGAAACTAAGAAAACATTGGGGGACATCAAACTCCCAATATACATCGAAGGGTTAAACTCTTACCAAAAGTTTTGTGTTATTGACAGTCTTTCTTGTTGCAATGTTATTCTTGGCAGGCCTTGGATACATGGAATGAAGGTTGTAGCCTCTACTTACCATCAGTGCATCAAACTACCAACTCCTTGGGGAGTAGTAAGGATAGATGGTGACCGAGTGGAAGCCAAGAATTATTATTCTTCATCAATGAAGCCGACAGCTAAACAAACGATAGCATAGCAATTACAACAACATCCTAGGGACGTGCTGGAAGCTCGGGAGCGAGATGTAAAAAAAGTATCTTTAGATCCTGAAGATCCAGACATGAAGGTGTTCCTAGGATCCTGTATCCCTGACGAGATCGAGGAGGAAATGGTACCCTTCCTAAAGCGACGAAAATCCACGTTTGCCTTCAGACATTCAGACATGACAGGTATTTCTAAGGAGGTAATTACTCATAAATTGGGTCTTGATCATTCTATTAAACCCGTCCATCAAAAGCGAAGGAAATTCTCTCCTGAGAGGAACGCGATCATACAAGAGGAAGTTGAAAAACTTCTTAAGGCCGGTATGATCAGAGAGGTTAAGTATCCTCGATGGTTGGCTAATGTGGTTGTTGTTTCTAAAAAGAATGGAAAGTGGAGGGTATGTGTCGATTTTACCGATTTAAACAAGGCATGCCCCAAGGATCCTTTCCCGTTACAACATATAGACTCCACGGTGGATGCAACGGCAGGGCGTGAGATGCTTACCTTTATGGATGCTTCCTCTGGATTTCAACAAATTCAGATGGAACCATCTGATCAAGAGGATACATCATTCATTACTCCTACCGGCATATATTGTTATATTGCTATGCCGTTCGGACTAAGAAATGCAGGGGCAACATATCAAAGATTGGTCAACACGATGTTTAAGGATCAGTTAGGCAAAACCATAGAAGTCTACATAGATGACATGGTAGTGAAGTCGAAGAGGGCTGAGGATCACCTTAGAGATCTTGAAGAAGCATTCAATATACTTGACCAATATAACATGAAACTGAACCCGTCAAAATGCCATTTTGGTGTTAAGGCTGGAAAGTTTCTAGGATACATGGTGACCAAAAGGGAATAGAAGCGAGCCCAGAGCAGATAGAAGCCATCATTAATTTAAAGTCTCCTGTGAATGCTAAAGATGTCCAAAGGCTGACGGGAAGAATAGCTGCTCTCAACAGATTCATTTCCAGATCCTCAGAGAAGTGCAAAGACTACTATGATATCTTGAGGAAAAATAAAAAGTTTGAATGGACTCAAAGGCACGAAGATGCACTAAAGTCTCTTAACGATTATCTATCCTCAGCGCCTGCTTTGATGAAGCCAATAGATGGTGAGCCGCTGTCCCTGTACTTAGATGTGTCAGGTAATGCAATCAGTGCTGTTCTGGCCAAGGATCATGAAGGACAACAGCACCCGGTATATTATGTAAGTAAAAGCCTGTTAAATGCAGAGGTCAGGTATTCTCACCTTGAAAAATTAATTCTTGCTTTGATTATGGCCTTAACCAAGTTGAGACACTATTTTGAAACACATACTATTATTTTAAGAACTAATTATACTGTTAAGAATGTGCTTAGAAAACCAAAATTGTCAGGAAGGATGGCTAAATGGGCTGTGAAATTGAGTGCATATGATATTCAGTATGAGCCCAGAACAGCCATTAAGTCACAAGCGCTTGCAGACTTTGTGGCTGATTTCAGTAGTGACATGCTAGATGAAGCTGATTTGGAGGTTCAACAACTGGAAGAAACAAAGGATCCTTGGATCCTCTTTACTGATGGAGCATCCAACGTAAGAGGAACAGGATTGGGTATCCTACTGAAATCGCCACAGGGGGCATAATACCAATTGCGTGTGCATTCCAAGCCACCAATAATGAAACGGAATATGAAGCTCTGATCGTAGGTTTGCAGTTAGCTAAACACATGAGGATCGGGTATCTTCAAGTATATGTAGACTTGTTATTAATGGCTAACCACTTTAATGGCTCATATGCTGTTAAAGGTGAAAAAATAATCAAATATCTAGATGTTGTGAAGGAACTATCAAAGTCCTTCGATTCTTTTAGTATTATACAAGTACCAAGAGAAGAGAATGTTGGGGCAGATGCTTTAGCAAATTTAGCTTCATCATTGAAGATTCCAGAAGATACGAAGATCCCAATCATCCATGTACTCTCACCAGTAATAGGAGAACAAGAAGTTGGGGAGATAACAACTGACAAAGATATTGTGCCTTTGTATCCATTATCCTCAAGTAATCAAGGATCTTGGATCCTCCCGATCAAGAAGTTCATTCAAAATGGAGAAATTCCAGCCACAGAGAATCCTAAGTCCTTCAAACTTAAGGTATCACAATGCATTTTATTAAATAATATTCTGTATAGGAAATCTCTTGCAGGTCCATACTTGAGATGTATAGAAGATCCTGAAATTCAAGAGGTGCTCAAAGACTTTCACGAAGGAGATTGCGGTAATCATACTGGAGGTAGAGCCCTATTCTCAAGGATTCTGAGAACATGATACTTCTGGCCTACCATGAAGAGAGACACCATGGAGTACTCAAAAGAGTGTGACTCATGTCAAAGACATGACAATATTTTGCATCAGCCAGCAGAGCCTATGTATCCTACATCCTCATCATGGCCTTTCATGAAGTGGGGCATGGATATTGTGGGTAAGCTACGTAAAGCTCCAGGAGGAAAAGTATTCATGCTTGCGAAGACTGATTACTTTTCAAAGTGGATAGAAGCTGAAGCTTTTGTTCAAGTCCGCGAAAAAGAAGTGATATCCTTCATTAAAAGAAATATTATTACTAGATTTCGTATCCCTTCAGAAATTATTTGTGACAATGGTTCCCAGTTTATCGGGAAAAGAACCACTAACCTTTGTGACAGTTGGGGCATTAAGATGATTACCTCCACACCAATTCATCCTCAAGCTAATGGTCAAGCAGAATCAAGTAACAAGATTATTATCAACAACTTAAAGAAGAAACTAGGATCCAAGAATGGCAAGTGGGCCGAAGAGCTACCATATGTTCTTTGGGCTGATAGAACAATACCAAAAAATGCAACAGGTCAAACACCCTTCTCATTGGTGTTTGGCTCAGAAGCTGTAATCCCTACGGAGATGGTGGTTCCTACTTCCATAACAAGCATCCGTGATCCTCAAGCCAACAATGAAATCCTTCTCCAAGACCTGGATACTGTTGATGAGCTCAGAGACCTAGCTAAGATTAGAATGGCAGCATATCAACAAAGGGTAGCTGGGGCATACAACAAAAATATCAGGATTCGAAGATTTCAAGAAGGATATCTAGTTTTGAGGAAAGCCTTCCAAAACACAACTAATCCAGCAGATGGAAAGCTAGCGCCTAAGTGGGAAGGTCCCTACTTGATCGAGTCAGAAGCCGGAAAGGGGGCATATCACCTGCTGACTATGGAAGGCAACAGGTTACCTAGAGCATGGAAGCTATTCATCTCAAGAAATACTTTTTCTAATCATGATCAAGTATTCTCAGAATGATCAGGGATCCTGAAATTGGTAATATCTATCCGATCACTTATTCATTTCAGATTCTTATTAATTTAAGGATAATATATTTTTAACGTTTGTCTTTTTCCAAGTTTTAAATAACAATGCAGATTTCAACAAGAGGTTCAATGTCTAAGAGGTTGGCCACTTCTCCTTTACATTTAAGGTACTTTACTATTTCCCTTGGCCTAGCCCACGATTGGATATGACCCCCGATGGTCATATCCCCTAAGGTTTAAAGTTTTTCGCCTTTCTGATAAATTAGAGTTTCTACACTCTCGCCTGGAGCGCACGCTATCCAATGTATAGTCCGGGGCAGCGGGACCAGTACACGTTTAGTGGCTGACAATTTCGTTGTTTCGGCTATATGGAGGATCCTACGATTTATGGTAGACGTACCATACCACCGGTTTATAACGTTTTCACGTTATCTCACATTTGGGCTAAATCCCGGTTTGGGCGAGTCCCCAGTTAACATCCGTATCTTTGTGCCAGTCCCTAGTTTGGGCTTATCCCCAGTTTTTTTTGGGCTTGTCCCCAGTTCACGGGCTTGTCCCCAGTTTATTTGGGCCTGTCCCTAGTTTGTTGGGTTTAATCCCAGTTAATATCATAAGTTATTTGCATCAGGTATCCTAAGTTCAATTACAAGGATCACAGAAGGATCAACACTTATGGTAACTTAATGGTGTTAGATATACAGCCGAAAGGAAAGTTCCCATGGAAACTCCATTGATATATGACAATTATACCCAGTTTGTCAAATCTCATTTGTTTTGCAGGAAGTTTGATTTCAAAGTCAAAATGACAGTTGTGATCTTATCACAACCGCCATTTTGGGGGCAATTGTTAGTGCATGGAAATTTGACACTGTGGATATGTTATCCTGGCATATAATATGAATCAATTATCCTTAGAATATGTTGCAGATCCTGTCAGGATCAATGATCCTCAGTACTTATTATTTATTAACGATTTTCCTTTGTTATCTTGATATTTATGGCAGGTATAACGGCTAATGACCAAGTCAAAGCTATATTCTCGTAATCAAATTAATATACCGCGTGGATAATGAAGGAAAGAGCTATAATTATGGAAAGGCTTGATTCTAGGCTAAAATTAGGATATTTGTTATTTTTTCCTATTTAAATTGAGTTATGATCAGTTAGGGCACACCACCTATATATAGTACACGTTCATAATCATCCAGGGACAAGCAAGGCTAGCAATACACACTCACTTAGATAATATTATATCACTGATCATAATCTCCACCGATTGTAACACCCTTTATTCGATTAATAAACTTGACGGTGATAGTTTTCACCGTCCGGGGGTTTTTTATGCCGGAGATTAATATAATCACGTACTATCCGACCAAAGGTTACCTCGATAATCCTTGACCGAAGTGGTTCGACCAAAGATTACCTTGTTAAGTTTTGACCGAAGTAAGATTATCGTATTCAAGGGCTTTTTCCCTCGTGATAAAATCATTGTGTACATCAAGATTTCGATTACATATTCGTTATTATCAACATAGCACTATACCTCACTTTACAGATTTGGACACTTAATCCTTAGCTGATTTTTATCCAAAACAATAGTTTACTAAATTAAACAAAAAATAAATTGAAAGATTGTAATCATATATTTATAATTTATAAATTTATATGACAATATACAAAAAAAACAACAGATAAATGGATTTATTTTTTTAAAAATGGATCAACTTTTAAGCACATATTTATAATTTAATGATCAAAAAAATACTTCGTAAACTGAAAGCATATTAAAGTTTTTTTTGTTTTTTTTATTTACAATCTTCAACAATATACATAATATGATATATAAATGATAACATTTAAAATTATATTCTTTTCAATATTTAGCAAACACGGTTTGTTGTTGATTTTTGGATTTCACAAAGTATGTTGTAAAATATGTTCTTACGATGTATAGTAGTATAATATGTAAATATTTATTTTTATAAAAGTGTATAGATATAATATAAATAGAGTTTAAAGGAAAGTGAATAGTTTAATCATGTTATAGTGTAGGTTCCCAGCCGGATCTACACGAGATATCTCGTTCTACGTAGGTGCGGAATCCCTACGTAAGACGTTACGAGCGTAGAAGACGATACGAGTTAACACGATCGAACACACGTTACAATAAACAAATACTCGTTTTATTGCAACCTTAAACACGTGATACGATGATCACTGATTACAGGACTCTCTGACTCGTAAACTCGAATAATTAAACTTCTTCTAAAACAGCCGTAACCTAAAGGCTTATATAATCACGACAACTTCGCCTGGCATGTTCAGGCGAAGTTGTCCCTAACTTCGCTTAGTTCACAAGTTCGCCAGTATCAGCGAACTTGTGAGCTAACTTCGCTTACATACAAAAACACAAATCTAACAAACTCGATTACAGACACTTGACACTGAACTACTGACATCATGCACCAACATATAGTTATTATATAAATGGAATGTAAAAGGAAAGTGAATAATTATTGATCTATGACATATATTAGTTTTAGAGGAAAAAAATTATGAGGATTAACAACAAACTGACACGTATTTACATTTATTTTACTTTATTAGAATAGGTAGATTGAAAATTATATAAATAATATTTAATTATTGTATATTTACATTTGACTAAACCATTGATCTAAATCCCTAAGTTTCTTGGGCTGGTGAGTATCTAATTAAGTAGCCCATGAAACTTAGGGTTTATAGACTTTAAGGAATTACAAATAGAAGGTTTTCTCATAAGTTGTAAAATTCAAAAAGTACAAAATAAACCCTAGCCGCCTCACACCTTGAGTCCCCTTTCGCCCAATCCAACACCGCCGGAGTTTTATTTTTGTTGTTCATTTGGTGATTCTCGCATACGGGCTACACATTTCGTTGCGGATATCATTAGTTAAATCATTCATTCATTCCTACAAGAATAAAAGGTAAGACAATTAAAGTGTTTTAATTGTTGTTGTTCTTCCTCCTTTTCTCCGATTTCTTTTGTTCTTGCGTCTGGATTTCTTGTTGGATGTTTTGTGTTCGATCAAAATGGTTTTTCGTGGTTTCAATCAACTGTTGCATAAACCTTAATTTAAAAAAGTCACAACGAATTCCCAAAAATTACAATGTGCACCCAAAATCAAAACGTACGTGACAGCTGTGTTTCGATCTGTAACTACAAAGTTCACGACGGTTTTCTTACATGCATATATACATTGCACAAACGATTAGTCAATAACATTCCAAAACCCATCATCTCTGTAAGAAAAAACCGTCATTTCCGATTACTAGAAGTCTAAATGATATATAATGATAATGTAAAAAAAGGAAAAAACACATTGATTTTGATTTGAATGAATTTCTATTGTAAGAGTACAAACTATAAAAATACAAATGTAACCAAACACAAAAGATACCAATTGTTGTAGCTCTTTATAGCATAAACTAATAAATTATCATCATGATATAACCTTTTGATAACTTTTTAAAAAAGCCCCATGTGGGCCCACCACACAACACTTTTCACACTATTGCTTGGTGTTGTTCTTGTTCCTTAACTTGTTTTGTTTTTCCCCCAATTTTCAACCATGAAGAATCGGAATCCTTGTGCTGAAGACGGTGGCTACAGTTATAATACACAACCGCCGGAAACACTCCGTACAACCAACCGGAAACCCCCTAATTAATTAACGGTACTCGATTGATTCGATTGTTATTGCCACATTACATCAAAATTAGGTTCATTTATACTTTAATTGTTCAATTGAATATTGGACTGTAACATATTATAGCTTCTTCTCATTGTATAGATATTATACCTAGGGTTCGGTTCGGTTTCTTTTCTGTTTTTATATTTATTAATAATATTTTATTTGTAAAAACCAACCTAACATTTAAATTTTATTATTAATTTATTATTTATGTTCAGTTTCTTTTGTTAGTGGTTTGTTTTATAAATCTTGCTTTAACTAACAACAATTAATCTAACTTGTGACTGGTGGATTATTATTATTATTATTATTATTATTATTATTATTATTAGGTGTTTAACTTTATATTTAATTAAGGTGATTTGTAATGTTTTGGATTAAGAAAGTTGCTTTTTTTCTTAAGTAGTACATGTTCGTTTGCGTTCGTGAACAGGTTCAATTCTAAACGAACGAACACAAATAAGATTTTCCGTTCGGTTAGTGTTCATGAACCGTTTGTGAACAAGTTTAATGCTAAATGAACGAACATGAACAAGGCTTCGTATGGTTCGGGTCGGTTCATTTACAACCCCAATTATGGCTGATCACTGATCATTCAGTTTCAGAGTGAATTATGGATTATGTTATTAAGTCTTTGATTTTGATGTAAGCATGTGAAGTTGAGGTGTATGCTTCTGTTTTAGCTAAGGTTTTGTACATATTGATTTGGGTTGGTTGTTATTTTTTGTTTAGATTTAGGTTTAATTGATATGACTGGCTACCTAATGTGGCTTGTGTGTAAGCTCCAAGACTTAATTTTAATGAATCAGTAGCTCGTTTGTTGTTACTAGTTTAAGTTGTAAAGTGTTTCATATTGTTTTGACTTGTTACATATGATGCAACTGTTCATATTTTATGATCTTTGCATTCTCAATACATATGCAAATCTTGAGAAGAGCAGATTGTTATATCTCAAGGAAGGAAATACAACACTGGATTTGCAATTCATATGTTCTCTTGAAGTCACTATCATATAATGATATGCTTTCTTGCATTTATGGTGTGAGTGGTTTTGTTGAATTTTCTACTAATTGACAGTTTCCTTTTTTGTATGCAAATAGATGGCCAGTTATGAAGAACATGGAAGGTGAATTGCTGAAGCCATTAAGAGAAGGTACTTTTAGTTCAATTTTATGGTACTCTTATTCTTTGTCAAGTTTAACTTATCTATACACGTGCATAGCATAAAGATAAAACACAATTTTCACTAGCTAAAGTTTTGATGATATGAAAACATTTCATTTTATAATTCATTTTGAATTGTTTCATTATTGTGCTTCGATTCAAAACTATTTATTTATTTTTAAAACTAAAGTATATTTAAGAGAGAGTGACAAATGTCACGGACATTGTTTTAAACTAGTCATTATCTGTGCCTGAAATATTATATGGTGTAAACACACTAAGAACCTGCAATCCCTCCACAATGATCTACTTTGCGACTTATAGGTAGCGAACATGTATACGAAATCATGAGTAAGTAGGGCAATTGGTTAGTACGTATAAAAAAGCAAACTACAGAGACTTGGTCAAATATCAGAACAATATCACATTATCACTAATCATAAATACAACACTTATTTCTCTCTCTCCTCGTTTGGACACATGTCAAAACTCTTTGAGTGGGATGAACATTTTTAAGGCTTTTGATATATACTCATATCTCACTTAGCATTATGTAGATGCATGGCTAAAAAATCATGATCAAACTTATGTAAAGGTGCTTTTGAGCTCAGTTTTAAACTATGCATGTTTGAGCTCAGCTTTGGTATAATTGATCAATCTTTGTGTATGTGTTTATTTAGAAATATTAGGAGTTTTTCTTTTCCTTGTATATCTGCAATTTTGGTAAAATCTTTGTTGATTTATGTTTTTTTGTCTTTGTGCTCAGATAGATTCTTAGCTCTATTGTTGAAGCCATCAAGAGAAGGTACTATTAGTTCTATTTGAAGTGTTCTTGATTATGTCAAGTATATCATATATATGCACTTATATAGCATAACTATTAATCTAGTTTCACCGTTTAAAGTTCAAAGATTTATATCGATAAGTATATTGATTTAGATTTTCTTGTTTTGGTGATCCGTTAAAAAATTATATCGTTAGACAAAGGTATTTGTAGTATGGGAAACTTAACTAGAGAGGTATAGTCAAATATAACAACATTATCACAAGTCAGAGATACATCATCTCTCCCTCTCTCTCTCTCTCTGTGTCTTAGATACATGCTAAAACCGTTAAGGAGTGGGAGGAGCATGTGTGAAGGCTTATGTGATTTAAATATATGACAGTTTATAAAGAGGTGTTTTTGAGCCCAATTACAAACTATTTGTATTTGTGTGCTAAGGTATAGGCTTTCATATAGTTTTAGCCCAAAGTCAAACTGTGTATGTTTTTGGGCTAAAGTATAGGCTTTCAATAGTTGAAGCCCAACTTCAAGCTATGTATGTTTGTGGGCTGTGGGCTTTTTATAGTTTAAGCCCAAATTCAAACTATGTATGTTTGTGGGCTAAAGTATGGGCTTTCAACTAGTTTTTGCCCATTTTCAAACTATGTATGTTTGTGGGCTAAATTGTGGGCTTTCAAATAGTTTTAGCTTAATATATCGTATTCAGGCATCAATTTATTGCGTTTGTCGTATTCTCATAAATGTTTTAAACTTTTACACCGTCACATCGCTAATATCTTAGTTGTCATTACTTTTCTCTTTTTTGTTTTTTCTTTCCCTTTTCTTTATATATCACAAGGAATGCAACTTACAAGAGCGTGAGTTTTTATATGTTTTCATCGTTCTCGAGTTTGTTGCGACCGCTCTGATATAATTGATCAATCGTTCTGTATGTCTTTGCTTATAAATAATGTGTATTTGATTTCTTGTATATCTGCAATTTTGGTAAACTGATGACTAATCTTGTTTCCCTCCTTGTGCTTAGATAGATCCTTCGCTCCATTGTTGAAGCCATCAAGAAAATGTACTAATAGATCTGTTTGAATCATTTGTTGTTTATGTCAACTATACCATTTTTATTACATATATAGCATAACTATTAGTCCAATTTCACTGTTTTAATTTCAAAGATTTTTAATTGGTTAGTAGATTGATTTAGGTTTTCTTTATTTTAGGGCAAATTGGATTTTAATAATCTAACCTTTTTGCAGTTGGCCGATAATTATCCCACCTCAAAAAACCAGACCCACCTTTCACCCCATTTTTTCTCGTGGGTCCCCCGTTAAAAAAACCTTAACACCATTAAGTTTTTTCTGAATTTCAAATGATGTATTAGGGCTTTTGATCGAAAGAAGGATACGGGTCAATTGATGTAAAACTTTCCTCGAAAACGGTGCTCCAAACGACGAAACAATGCTTCAATTCGGGTGTTTAAACTTCCAATTAACAAATATCAAGCCGTTTGAAGCACCATTTCGAGATAAGAATTACTACAATCAACTCGTTTCTACCTTCCGATCAAAAGCCCTAAAACATCAGTTTGTTTAAAATTCAGAAAAAACTTAATGGAGTTAAGTTATTTTTAACTGGGGCCCAATGAGAAAAATAGGGCGAAAGGTGGGACTTGTCGCACACATTTTTTAAGGTATGATTATTATCGGCCAACTGCATAAAGGTGGGATTTATAAAATCCAATTTGCCTTATTTAGGGGTTCGTTTAGTTTCAAGCTGGTTCCGTGCTTTAGCATATCTCTTCATTTTTCTTTTTACTATTTTATGATTATTAGTAGTTTATTCACAACTTTTGGTTATTGTTAGTATATTATCTTTTACTAATGTACCATCATTGTGAGTGGGATTTTTACCGGGTATATTTGTTTGTTTGTATTTTAGGGGTCATTTCAAATTGTTTCATTACACAAAAGTAACTAAATGAGAAACAAATGCAGTTGCTTTTTTTTAATCTCTATAAAGGACAGCTAATTCCCATATTTTCTTCATGTTTACTGAGATTACATTGTCATTTTTTTGTCAATTTGTTTGTTTAAAGTGTTTATCAAGAACTTGTTAAAACTCATTTCAGGGATTTGATTGGAATCTTGGTAATGGAATCTGATGAGAATCGCGGAATCAAGAAATTTTTTAATTTTAGTGGAACCAAAAGGGTTGGTGAATTAAGCAATTCGCGTTCTGTAAACAAAAAAAGCAAGGTTTCTGAGAATCTTGAATTTGATGATGACCATGAAAGAGAATCAGTCCCAAAACTGGACTTTGATCTCAATTTCTCCATGGATGATAATAATCATGTTAATGATGCTGAAAATCATAACCAAATCGTTCATGGGTTTAATCTTAATGGCCCGATTAACGACGTTATCTATATATCATCCGATGACGAGGAGGATGACACAAAGTTAGTTATTTCAAGAAATGATAAACAAAAGGGCATTGAAGGTAGTTCTATTTTTGGTCTTGATCTTAATCTGAGATTTGACAATCAAAATCTTGTTGAAAGAAAGTACACAGAAGAAGAAAAAGGAAAGTCAAAAGTTGAATACGATGAGATTGACTTTTTCTCATTATCGCTCGAACGTGAAGTTCCACAAGCCAATCCAGTTTATGAAGCTATTGAGCTCAACCCCAGACAAACTCCCGAGCCAATAAACTTGGACCTGCAAGTTGTAGAAGTCCCAATAATTCAAGAAAAGAAAACCGCGCCTATAATAAAAATTCAAAAACCTGCTGATTGTTTAAATCTCACCCCTGTTTATGATTATTTGAATAGTCATATAAGCAGGGCGTTCTTTAACGAAAATTCAAATCCGTTTGGTGAAATGAAGGATGCCATAGATAAATACGTTAAATACGAAGGTGAGAAGTTGGTTGACTGGAGTCCTCGTTGCGTTGGATTTCGTCCTTGTGTTGCTCCTTCATTGCTGGATCTTAGTTTGGATGTACTTGTGAAGAATGCGGATGCTATTTCTTCCTTTGACCATGTTCCTGAATGGATGAGAAAAAAGTTAACCAATTTGCTATGTGAAACGCATAAAATGGATATTCATATACTCGAGTTGCTTTTTAAAGGTTCTCCTAGTGAAATACGTGTCAATAGTTGTGCTTGGATGACACAAAAACAACTCACTGATGCACTTGGAAAATCCAACTTGCAAAAATTAAAAGTAAGTTTGATATTCAAGTATTTATATGTTAACAGTTTATAGATGTATGATACGTCTGCTATATTTGACACACTAATTATTTATATAATGTTATATAATTGGGTTATTGCACTAAAACGTATCCAACTTGATCCGTTTTGTAATTGTTCATCACACTCAATTACAAAACGTGTGAAGTTGGTTACACATTGGTGCAGTGAACCCCAATAAATTTGAAAGCTATTGGAAAACAAAAGTTTCGGGTTGACCCAATCTGTCTAACTATATAGTCATAATTACATGTAGAATACACATGGATATATTTTTGGTACATATTCATATTAGTTTAGGTAGAAATTTTCAAAAACGTATTTTTTAGTCAACTAAACAAAACAGGGAATAGCATAGTTATTGAATGCAAATGATGTGATTATTAGTTATTTTTTGTTACATACAGGGAGTAATATAATTATTGAATTCGAATTATTTAATTATTATTATTATTATTATTATTATTATTATTATTATTATTATTATTATTATTATTATGTTTCCAATTGCTCAACAAGGAATAACTAATTTATTGAATTCAAATGATTTGGTTGTTATTTTTAACTATTTGTTGTTAGAAACAGGGAATAACATATATATTGAATTCAATAGTCCGATTATTATTTATTGTAATTATTCTTTGTTACAAACACGGAATAATATATTTATTAAATTCAAAAAACTTGATTATTATTACATCTTTTAATTATTTTGTGTTATAAACACTGTTTATTACATTAGTTTATTAAACAGGGAGTAACATATATATACTGAATTAAAATGAGTTTATCTGACGACACTCTAAAGCCGCTTTTAGTATCAGCACCATTACTCCAATCCATTAATCTTAGCCAATGCACTCTCCTCACACACACCGCCATTCAAATCATACACCAATATCTAAAGAATAGTCTGAAAGAGCTTTATATAGACGAGTGCCCGAGAATCGATGTCTCGATTTCTGCCTTCTCATTCATAACATTTGAACATTTGGAAGTTCTGTCAGTAGCAGGAATCAAAACCGTGTCTGATGGCTTTGTTAGATTCTTTACAAGATCCTGTGGAAAGAAGTTGAAGGGGCTTAATCTGGCCGGTTGTGTGTAAGAATTTTGATTAGATTTTATGTTTGCTATTAGATTATGTGATTTATTTAAACTAAGTTAAGTGTGCGCATGGTCGGGTTGGATCTGTTTTGTGCTCAATTTTAACCAAAAACCGAAATTTACATTTGGGCTTGAATTTTTTTAGCTTTAAAAAATGACCCAAAATAATTGATTTGAACCTAAATCTTTTTGTTAATTAATAATTAGTTGAATATCGTACATTTGGGCTAAAAATACTTGGGTTACTCTGTTTATTAAGTTTCTATAAATTACTTAAATTCAAAATAAAAATGCTAAAATCTAGATTTGGTTCAGTTCAAAAAGTTTACAGAATTTGTATTAGAGAAGTTTTTATTAAAAGACCAAAATACTCTCGGATTATTTGTGTTACTTTTAAGAAATGACCAAAATGCCTTTGTATTTACAATAAAAAATTACTTTTTTTAAAAAGTTAATAAAAATTTTGGATGGGTTAGCGCCAGCGGGCTGGACTTTAAATTATACGAAAATGAAACCATTGGACTAAAGAAGTCAAATTTAAACTAATGGACTAGAAGTGATACTTAAGTTAAACCGTATTTAACTATATATTTTATTTTTTATTTTATTCGTTTATGTACTTTAAGCTAATTGTTTTTGTTTTGCAGATTGTTAACAAATACCTGCTTGCAATTTATTGGGGAATGTTGCCCGGTTTTATGTTCTCTGGATGTTTCAAATCTGAGTAATTTGACAGATTTGGGTTTGTGTTATCTTGCTGTCGGGTGTAAATCGATTGAATCGCTTAATGTTACCCGTGCTGATTTCAGGTACTCTTTCCTAGGGGTGTGCATGAAACTAAAGAAACCAATCCCAATAAAAAACGATGGTTTGGTTAAATGTTTTCCTAAAAACCGAGTTTTCGGTTTGGCTTTGGTTTCGCATATAATAGAGAACCCAAAAAAAAAATGATGGTTTGATTTTATATTTTTGTAAAAACGAAACTTTTGGTTCGGTTTTGGACTTTTGGTTTTGCATGTAATTAAAAACAAACTAATCCAAATTTTTGGTTTTTTCAATTTTAGTTTTGAGTTTTAAGTAATTTATAAGAATTTAATGAGTAGTGTACACGTATATTTTGGCTCAAATGTAGCATAATCAATTAATTATTATTTTGCAAAAAAATTTATGCCCAACTTTATTGTTTTTGGCTCAAAAAATTTCAGCCCAAATGTCAAAATCAAAACTGAAAATTCGTAATAAACTACAGTTTAACTTATAGTTTATACAGAGTGAAATTGAGATTGTTATGATTTCTATTTCCTGCATATGATTATGGTTTATATTGTGTTGTGGTAGTGATGAAATTGTGGCTGCTTTTCTGGAAACGTCTGGAAAAAAGTTAAAAGAACTCTCCCTCAATCATGTTGGCAAGGTATGTAATATATGCATGTATGTATATGTGTGTGCGTGTATAGAGAAAGAGGACAGTTCAATACATAACCAATGTTAACATGATGTCCGTGAGGTACTCGACTCTATTATTTATATATTTTTTTATTTAAAATATTAAATATTTTTTTACATAATAGTAAATATTACGTGCAATTTTGATAAAAGTAATTAAATAGTATATATTATGTTATTTATAATGAACCATGTATTGAATATGTATGTATAATTGTTGGCTCAGCCGGGACCGAGACGATCCGAGCGCGTTCGAGACGGAAGGTTTGATAACCAAAGACGGACAGAAACAAACACGAAACAAACGATTTCATTGATAAAAACGAAAGATTACATGCTTGTTTAAACACTGAAATCACGATCTATGGCAGGGGGAGGTCGAGCATGGCCTCCCCCCTCATCCGGACAGCACCTGGGCTCCGGGCACGCAAAATCCTCAAACTCCTACCTGTTCACGCCTGAAAGCTGGTATTTATACCCGCTGCCATTCGGTCAGGACTCATTCGATCGAATGAGTCCTATTCGATCGAATGGCAGACTCATTCGATCGAATCAGAAACTCATTCGATCGAATGAGTATCCATTTGAAAATGCTCTTTCAAATGGATCACTTTCAGCGTGAACCACTACCTAGGTGTACAGCATACAACATAAACATTCTAAACTATTCGCCAAGCGACGGCCACACAATGTGCACCAACATATTCCCCCTTGGACGTTGCTTGCGAATTGCTGTAGACACCTCTTGCAATCTTCAGTCAAATCTTCTGCTATATCTTGATAATCACGTTGAAGAATACCATCATTGCAGCAAGATTCCCCCTTAGACTGAACTCTCGGTTAATGATGCAAAGTGTTCTCCATTGCTGACATCTTCAGACAAAACAATCTGTTTAAAAACAACCAACTATAGAAATTCCCCCTCAGACGTTGGCGTGTATCCCAATATATAGACCTGTAAGCTCATATCGTCTTCCGCTGACTTAATAATGTATTGGGCAATCTTTGATGAGGCTTCCGATCCACAGCTACTCCCCCTAAACAGATTAGTTTGTATGCAGATTCATCATCGGAGACAAAGACACATCATTAACTTCGTGATTGCGAATCACCATTCTTCAACAGGATGCAGAAGTTGCTTTTGACAGTACTTCGTTGACTTCTTCAACAGTGGCAGCTTCTGCAGGAATTGTTGAACTTGGAAATGATTGAGGAACATTTGACTCTTTTGCTTGATCCTCCTTAATCTCCACTGATGACATCTTCAGAATGCGGAAAATAAATTAAACTTGGTTGGCCCATAAATAGTCAGATGCTCCTGACTACCCCACAATAACTCATCAGTAAACACTTTTCTCTGTTCTTCTGTGTTCTTATAACAATCACCACTGTAGAAGCTCAATGAACAAGGGGTTATCCATTAAACTTGTAAACGATAATTCCTTCAGGTGATTGTGCTTTGTTCATTGCCCCAATTTGCCGCTTTAACCATTAAACATTTAAACGCTCTGACTTTGCCGGCAAATATCAGTGAAAATTTCACTGTCACCAAACTTTTTCTGGATAGTAATTAACTTGTATAGGATGTCCAGAAAAATCTTCATCACTGACCCGAAAATTAACCGAAAATTTCCCGAAAATTTTGTCGAAAAAATTTTATTTTTGCCAAACTTTTTCAGAAGACTTCCCGACTGATAAAAATGGCTTGGGCAAGTTTTCGTGTAAGCGGGCGTTCCAGACTTTTTTTTTTTTTTTTTTTTTTTTTTTTTTTTTGGTCTGGAACATGTTCGATCGAATGAAGCACAGATTCGATCGGATGAAGAACAGATTCGATCGAATGAAGAACTGGTTCGATCAGCTATTTGAATTTGACACTTTGAGCGGGAAAACCAGTTCGATCGAATACAATCTGATTCGATCGAATACAATCTGATTCGATCGAATGAAGAACTGGTTCGATCAGCTATTTGAATTTGACACTTTGAGCGGGAAAACCAGTTCGATCGAATACAATCTGATTCGATCGAATGAAGTCAATCGAATGGGCGGGAAAACTGGCGTTTGAATTTGACACTTTTGAGCGGGAAGACTGATTCGATCGAATCAGTCAATCGAATAGGCCTATTCGATCGAATGGGGAAATCGTTCGATCGAATGGACTGATTCGACTCCTTCAACACCAGCCCAGAAAACGCGAAGAACACGAAGAACACACCAACTTTTTAACGTCCAGAACGCATAAAATCAAGAGCTCGGCTTGCTAGATCGGTTGTTAGACCTTTCTAGCAGTAACCGTGGCTCTGATACCAATTGTTGGCTCAGCCGGGACCGAGACGATCCGAGCGCGTTCGAGACGGAAGGTTTGATAACCAAAGACGGACAGAAACAAACACGAAACAAACGATTTCATTGATAAAAACGAAAGATTACATGCTTGTTTAAACACTGAAATCACGATCTATGGCAGGGGGAGGTCGAGCATGGCCTCCCCCCTCATCCGGACAGCACCTGGGCTCCGGGCACGCAAAATCCTCAAACTCCTACCTGTTCACGCCTGAAAGCTGGTATTTATACCCGCTGCCATTCGGTCAGGACTCATTCGATCGAATGAGTCCTATTCGATCGAATGGCAGACTCATTCGATCGAATCAGAAACTCATTCGATCGAATGAGTATCCATTTGAAAATGCTCTTTCAAATGGATCACTTTCAGCGTGAACCACTACCTAGGTGTACAGCATACAACATAAACATTCTAAACTATTCGCCAAGCGACGGCCACACAATGTGCACCAACAATAATCATTCAGTTCATTTACTGCATGTGTGATGCACTTTGCAAAACGACTGTTTTCATTTTACGCACATTACTTACAATTGCAGATTAGTTTCAAAACGGCGTTCTCCCTTGCAAAATTTTCCAAAAATCTTACAAGTTTGGATTTGTCATGGTGCCGTGAGTTAACTGATGAGGCGATGGGCTTTATTACTGATCACTGCTGCTCATTAAAGCAGCTCAAAATCTTTGGATGTACCAGGTAAACAATCCATCATATCATGTTCTTAATTCTTATTATGGTGTGCTTGGATTTTTACGTTTTGGAATCAGTTATTTGATTATTGTGAGTTGAAATTGGATTAATCAGTTTTGAATGTTTGGATAAACGAATTCTGTTTTTGATTATCTAGTTAAATACTTCATACCATCTATAAACCTATTTTTTTTTATTTTAACCAATTTGCTAAACTTTCAGTTTCATTTCAGTAAAGCATTTATTTTCTCTTTCAAAAAATTCGCTTTTATCTATTATTCGTAAGCCTGGCAAAACGGACTCGTCAGGCGACGGATTTAAAACAGGTTTGGGTCAAATTGGATTTGGAACAAAACAGGTTGTTTTAAATTGTTTCTTGAATATAAATGGTCATAAATTTCGGACATGGTATTACAAGTTCATCCACGCGTTATTTTCTAATATGTTTATTCTATATCACATAATCATTTTGAAAACACAAATCCAATTTGCATTATGTTTGCTGACTAATTGAATGTTTTACTTGACCGCCATCTGGTCGGTGCTCAGAATGCAACAACTGCTTGAATGTTTTATTTGGGCAGCTTACCGAGAGTTTTCTCTTTGGACACTCGAACCCACAAATGCGCATTGTGGGACGGGACCTGGTTCCCTTGACAGAACGCGTGAAAATGCTGGAGCCGGACGAGATGCTGCTTCAGCATTCTGTGCTGAAGACTCCAGAAAATGGGGCTTAAACTTGTTTTTTGTTGCTTCTGAAATGATATAAGCCGCTTAGCTTACTTGAAACTCAAGAATAAATGGTATAACAGTTTGTTGCCTTAGCGTATGCCGACGATGAAACTTTGGTAGATGATCAAATATGAAGTTTTAAGTATTTTGAACTTATATATTTTGATATTTTCATTTATGGATAGGTAAGCATGATTTGAGTGGATATGTGATATTATCCCTACAGGTAGTGTTGTAGTAATTGCTATCTGCTAATCGGATGGTGAGGTGGGAATTAGTGATTAATCAGGATTAGGGTGGCAATCTTGACCCAAACCAATTCAAATGGGTCAATTTGGGTTGTCTTAAAAAATGAGGTTGGTTAGGGTCAGAGAGTTTAACTAAATGGGTCATTTGAAATTTCATATTGTTATTTCGGGTCAAAATGGGTTGACAAATTCAAAGAAATTGGTCAATGTGGGTTAATGTCCTAAGGATATGTGTCAGGTTTTGGATCGGAAAGGGTATCCCCGCGAGACAGGTTTCGGCACGAAACAAGTTTCAGATTTGGACGGGTTCTGTTCAGGTTTCAAGCTAACATGAGTTCACACGGGATGGGTTGGGTTTCGATTTCTTTTGTTTCTTTTGGTCGGTTTTGGATTCGTTTTTGGTTTTTTGTTTCGTTTTTGTCCGTTTTTCAGTTCCGTTTTAATTGATTTTTTCCATTTTGATTGATTTGGTTCGATTTTGGCTCTTTGTTTCATTTATGTCGATTTTTTCGGTCTCAATTCAATTTCTCGGTGGTTTTTCTTTTTATATTTTATTTATGAAATGAGTACAACGGAGGAAACATTTTAGTTTTTTCTTTTATTGTTTTTTATTTATATTTTAAGTTATAATTTTATTTATAATTATTTTTGAATATTTTTTAGGGTTATTTTGATCTTAATAGAAAACATTCATAACAAAATTCATAAAAAAAGAACAATAAAAAAATATTACTCAATATATAAATAAAAAACGAAAAATCTAAAAAAACTAAAAATGTTTCCAATGTTATACTCGTTTAATAAAAAACCCCGAAACCTGTTTCGGCCATAACATGTTCCTACCCAAACCAAAACAATCATTTTTTTAATTGACTCATTTCGACCCTAACCCATTCTGACCTAAACCCGTTTTGACCCATGACTTGTTCGACCCAACCCATTTGCCACATGTACCCACAGGTTATTGGCCTCGACAAATGCATCAAGCTTCAACTAGGGGTTGTGTAAGTTTAAACGCTTTCAACGATCGAATATGCCAAGTAGGGGAGTATGTGGACCCGTTTGGGCTCAAGTAGAACAAGAAACTAAATATTCGTTATCTGATATTTTGAAAATCGTTCGGTCTTGGTTTGGTCGTTTGGTTTTGAAAGTTTTAGAAAAAATAAGTACTGAAATAATAAATTTTGGATTGAAACTTTCGGCTAAACAGTTATTTAAAAAATTATATGGGTTCAATTTGGTGTTTACGGTTTCAGTTCTTTTTTTTTCTCGGTTTTTACAAGTTCGGTTAGGTTTTAGGGGATGAGGGCATGCAAAACCAAAACCGAATTGAAAATTCGGTTTTTGAGAAAACATAAAACCAAACAGGAGATTTTGGGTTAGGTTTGGCTAGTCTTATTCAGTTCGGTTACATCGGCTATTTCTTTACGGGTTAGGTTTGTCATTTTTATTTTTTAAAATATATTAAAACTAAAGATCTAGGTTTGCCACAATATCGACCTTATAGGTGCATAGATCCGCCTCCTCACAGTTATAGTCATTTTAAGTTTCGTTTTCTCACATCATCTTGATCCATATCAATACAAGCTTCTTACAAAAAAAACAAGATACATGCATGAAACTCTACGGATTCCTTTCATAAACCAAACCTCAAAAATCTTTACACTTCAAAATGAACATAAGAACTACTAAAAGAGCAATGATCCCGCCCGAAGATCCTCCTACTCGGTATATCCAGTAAGGATCAAACCTTGTAAGACTTTGATCCAAATAACATGAAAAAATTGCAACAATCAAGATCAACAAAACTAGAACCAACGAAGTGGAAATGCTAAGAAAGGTTTGCTCCTCAAGCTTAAACTCTTCAATCGTTTGCGGCCTTTTATCGATGAATAAAGGCGAGATGACACATATAAGTCCCAAGCCTATAGCCACCAGTCTTTCTGTTGATGAGTGTCTTCTGATTGAGCCTTCATGGTCCATTTAGTAGGGGTTTAGTTTAACAAGCTGTGTTTTGCTTACTTTCTTTCTTGTTGTCTTTTATATATGGGAACTTGATTCCATCAAAGTTCATCAGAATAATATCTTTTATATGTGGGAACTTGATTCTCAATTCCATTAGGGAAAATAGTGTTGGACTCGGTCTGCCCAAGAGACATATTAAATTGATGTGGCTAGTACGTTATGATCCAAGTCTGGCCATACCCAATAACAAGCTAGACAAACACCGATAATATTCGTTCATATATGATGTGATCATAACAAATGAATATTAACACTTGAGTTATTTGGAAAGGGGTTTCTAAATAAAATGTACTTGTGTAATAAACAAATCATATGGATGATTTATGTTTTATGAAAGAACATTACATAGTGTTATTTAAGTTGGTTAAATAACAATATGTGAATAATAATAACCAATCATGTCTCTTAACATATAATAGGTTTTATAAGTTATAAGTTATAAACTGATAAAAGTATATACGTATGGATATATATATATATATATATGTTTAAAGTTTTATAAAAGAAAAAGATAATAACTCTTTCAAATGTAATATTATTATATGTTTGAGTGGAGACATGCAAGGTGAGTGGAGACATGCAATGGTTATTATTGGTGGAGAGAAAGATGCCTTTAAATAAAACCAAGTCTTTCTCTTTCATTCTTTCATAACACACATAATTTCCAAGTAAACTTTTCTCTCTTCCTCTCTTGGGTATTTTCATCCAACATAAGAAAAGAAGAAGAAAATTTCAAGTGCAAATCCTAGCTAGAAGTGGTGTGTTGTTGAAGCTTGGGGTATGCTAGCTTGAGGAGCTTCCATATTCAAGTTCTTACCTTTCAATCATCATCTCTTTCACCCGGTTTTGTCATATTGAAAGGTAGTAGTAACATGCATGGACTTATAGTGACATGCATGTATTTGATAGTGTGTAATTCGTATTTGGATCCAGGTTTGGGTTTTGCATGTTTAAAATTGGTTTTATACATATCATGTTAACAAGATTTAAAACTTTTATATCCGCTGCGTTTTTGGTAAAATAGGGATTTTATCACTTTGATAATCTTGTTAAAACCCAGCAATGGCATCAAGAGCCGCTTATACGAATGCATGCTTCATTAGACCCAAAATTTTTCGGGTTTATGGTGGGTTTCACCATTTGGCCGAAACTTTTTGGGGTTTTGGTTACTCCATGGTTTTTCAAGGTTATACTTTACATGCATGTGGTAATCTTGAAAAACCAAGTCATTTGGATGATTGTTTAGTTTGTTTGGACAAAACCCGAAACTTTCGGTTTGCTTAAGCTTTGGCCGAAAGTTTTGAGGCAAAAAGGGGAACCATTTGGTCTTGTATTATTGCATATTTGGATGTGTAATAGATGTTCATAACCTAGCCATGGCCTTGTGTTTGGTTGAATGATTGTGTTGGTTGTTTGTTCATTCGATTTGGTTGTAATATTTATTTGGGTTTGTAATCTATTTATTCATTCATATGGCTTGTAATAATAAGTAGATTAGATGTATTTCTTTTACTAGAAAAATGTATTAGGATATATTTTGTAAAAGAAGATGCATGGATGGAAGCCCAAATAAAATGATGAAGACCACAACGCCGGGAGTAAACACTTGGAGCATATGGATGCAGAATCAAGTGGGAGTTCACCGACACAAGTGCATGTTCTTTTGGGTCCCTTAGGAGAGACTTTTTGACACACTTGTCTTCGGTCAACAAGTGTGGTCAATATTAGGAGGCTATGGTTATGAACTTGTGGTTGTGTATATTTTATGCTTGCATGGTTGATTTACTTATTATTTGCAATATGGTTTGCTTAACAACTTAAAATCAACTAGCATAAAATTGGTTCCTTAGAAATCGTTAGGTAATAAAAATTGGTTTTATTAATAACTAATGATTTCATAATAAAAATGGGTTTTATTAATTGGAACTTTGAAAATGGGTTTTTCAACTAAGTACCATACATTTTTGAATGCATGCAAATGAAAGGTACAATAAATAGTTTTCCAATCTAGAATTTAGAAAACTAAAATCCCTTTTAAAAACAAGTTAAACACCATCCTTTTATACGACACTTAAGTCACTTGTAGACTTGAAAGTGAGTTAGGATCACCTAAGCACTTTTAAGAAAACTTGTGATCTTAAGGTGATTTTACAAGTACTTTTGGCATTAGGATCACCTAACCACTTGTATGAGTAAACTCACACGTGTGTATAAGTAGGACGACTTGATTTGAAACCATGACTATAGGATCACCTTAACATGGCGTTCAAAGGTGTTGATGGGATTTAACATACCAACTAAACATATGATGTTTAACCGATCCCATAAAACTAGAAGTTGCAAAGGGTTGCAATTGTCAAACGTTGACTACCTTGTTAATTCGAATAGTAGGATAAAGGTCACCTAACTACTATTTGAATGAAACGTTGGGTTCTAGATTTTAATCAATAATTGTCTTGGAGACATTTAAAGGGTATTAAAGATTAAAATTTTATTTATATCGAAAATACTAATTTGAACTTTGTTAAAATTCTTTTAGATGGCCGCAAACAACGCACCAAACGCAATTATCCCACACGTGCATAATCTATCACTAAGATCCATTCTGGATAAGGATCGTCTAAACTTTAACAACTTCATGGATTGGTATCGAAACTTGAGAATTGTTCTCAAGCAAGAAAAGAAGTCTTATATTTTAGACGATCCTATTCCCGATGAACCCGATGTCAATAACTTGGATGCCTATGCGGATTGGTTAAAATACACCGAGGATTCGGTGCAAGTTTCTTGCCTCATGTTGGGAACAATGATTCCTGAGATCCAAAAGGATTTTGAGAATCATGGGGCGTATGACATGATAACCCAACTTAAGGAAATGTTCCTTACTCAAGCACGGGTTGAGCGATTCGAAACAGTTCGAGCGCTTCTTGCATGTCATATGGAAGAAACCCAATCTGTTTCATCTTATGTACATAAGATGAAGAGCCACATTGATCGGCTTGAACGGCTTAACTGTCCCATCTCAAAAGAGTTAGCCACGGATTTAATCCTAAATGGCTTAACTAAAAGGTTTGAGACATTCGTCATGAACTACAACATGAATGGATGGGACAAAAGCATTGGTGAGCTTCACGCAATGCTTAAGACAGCCGAGGCCGGCATGGGTAAAAAGGTTTTACCCGTTCTTGCGATCAATGAGGGTGGCTCAAAGAAAAGGCATCACCCGGAACCAAAATCAAAGGTTGCCGTTGGTAAGGGGCAAGTCAAGAAGGGGTTCAAGGGAAATGCAAAGGCGGAGCCAAAGCCAAAGAAGCTAAAGGTTAGCGCTGAGGATCCGTGCTTTGGTTGTGGTGAGATAGGTCATTGGATGAGAAACTGTCCGACCTATCTCAAGGAGTTGAAAGCTAAGAGGGATGCGGGGCAAACCTCAGGTACAACTTTCATGATTCACATTGATCTTAATATTATTTCTTCTAACACATGGGTATTGGATACCGGATGTGGAACTCACATATGCAATTCATTGTAGGGGTTCAAAAGAAGAAATGAGGTGAAGAAAGGAGATATAAGTCTCTTCATGGGCAATGGAGCAAAGGTTGACGTCCAAGCCCGAGGAGATTATGTTTTAAAGCTTCCAAATGGTTTGGAAATTGTTTTGAAAAACATTTTATATTCCCCTAGTTTGACTAGGAATATTATCTCTGTTTCTGTATTAAGACAATCTGGTTATGACTTTAAGTTTGTTGATAATGGTATTTATGTTTTCATGAATAATGTCTTTTATTTTAAAGCGATGCCGTTTTATGGCATTTATGAATTAATTCATGATGACTCATACATTGATAACTCGTTGTACCAAGCTAACACCAAAAGACTCAAAATGGATTTGAGTAATACTTTTCTTTGGCATTGTCGTCTTGGTCACATAAACAAGAATCGTATTCATACACTTCGAAAGAATGGTCTTTTGAAATCAAATGTTGATTCATTTGATGAATGTGAATCTTGTTATTGGGAAAGATGACCAAAGAACCCTTTAATGGAACAATGAAAGGGCGAAAGACTTATTAGGTATCATACATTTGGATGTATGTGGACCTTTTAGGACAATGACAAGAAATGGTGAAAGATACTTCATTACCTTTACCGACGATTATAGTCGCTATGGGTATGTGTTCTTGTTAAGACACAAAAATGAGGCCTTTGAAATGTTCAAAGTCTTCCAAAATGAAGTACAAAATCAACTCAACAAAACAATCAAAGTACTACGTTCCGATAGAGGAGGTGAATACTGCGTTTCTAGAACATCTTAGGAGTTGTGGGATTGTCTCACAACTTACTCCACCTGGAACACCACAACATAATGGTGTGTCCGAAAGGAGGAATCGAACTTTATTGGACATGGTTCGATCCATGATGGCTAGAAGCTCATTACCTCTATCATTTTGGGGTTTCGCTGTGATCTCTGCTGCCCGTATTTTAAATATGGCACCAACCAAGAAAGTGGATAGGACACCTTTTGAAATATGGCATGGAAAGGCTCCAAAATTTTCATATTTAAAGGTATGGGGTTGTGAGGCTTATGTTAAGATCTACACCCCTGACAAACTTGAATGTCGATCCACTAAGTGTATATTTGTAGGATATCCCACGGATTCGATGGGATATTATTTCTACAATCCAAGCGAGCATAAAGTGTTTATAGCTCGAAAGGCTAAGTTCTTGGAAAGAAGGTTCCTTATGGAAGGAACTGATAGAACTGTAGAACTCGAAGAGGATCGAGAACTACAAGCCGATACACGTTTGGTTGACACTAGCAATCAACAAGAGGTTGTTGAGGATGATCGAATGGTTGATCAAAACACACAAAACATTAGAAAATCTGGTAGAGTTAGCACCCCACCTGAGAGATATGGATTTTTCATGGATGGATGCTACGTGGTTGATTCGGATGAACCCACCACATACCGAGATGCAATGTCGCAATCTGATTGTGAAAAATGGCTAGAAGCCATGAATGTTGAGATGCAATCCATGCATGACAATCAAGTATGGGACTTGGTTGCTCCACTTCTAAATTCCAAGCTGGTTGGAAGTAAGTGGGTTTTGAAGAAGAAAACTGATATGCATGGAAACTTGGATACTTATAACGCTAGACTTGTAGCAAAGGGTTTCACTCAAACTCAAGGGGTTGATTATGATGAAACTTTCTCGCCCGTGGCGATGCTAAAGTCTATAAGGATATTGTTTGCCATAGCCGCATATTATGACTATGAGATATGGCAAATGGATGTCAAAACTGCTTTTCTAAATGGGCATCTTAATGAAGATGTTTATATGGTTCAGCCTGAAGGTTTTGTCGATCCACAACATCCTAACAAAGTATGCAAGTTGAAGAAATCAATCTATGGATTGAAACAAGCATCCAGAAGTTGGAATCACCGTTTTAATGATGAAGTTAAGAAATTTGGATTCATCAAAAACACTGATGAAGCTTGTGTGTATAAGAAAGCTAGTGGGAGCATCATAACCTTTCTGGTATTATATGTCGATGACATATTACTGTTTGGAAATAACATTCCAACCTTCGAAGGTGTGAAAGCCTGGCTTGGAAGCTGTTTTTCCATAAAGGATCTTGGTGAAGCCGCCTATATTCTGGGAATAAGAATCTATAGGGATAGATCAAGGCGGTTGATAGGTTTGAATCAAAGTGCATACATTGACAAGATCTTGAAAAGGTTCAAGATGGAAAACTCTAAGAAAGGTTTGGTACCTATTCAAAGAGGAACGATGTTGAGTGCTTCTCAATGTCCAAGCTCAAAAGATGAGCAAGACAAAATGAGTGGTATCCCATATGCATCTGCTATAGGATCCATCATGTATGCCATGATTTGCACTAGACCGGATGTGTCATGCGCCTTGAGCATGACAAGTCGATACCAACAAAATCCGGGAACTAGCCATTGGATGGTTGTTAAGAGCATATTGAAATACCTTAGAAGGACTAAGGATATGTTTCTAATATATGGCTCTGGTGAGGAGGAACTCGTTGTAAAGGGTTACACTGATGCGAGTTTCCAAACTGATCGAGATGATTCTCGATCACAATCGGGATACGTTTTCGTTCTCAATGGTGGTGCTGTCTCATGGAAGAGTGCAAAACAAGACGTGGTAGCTTTATCCACCACTGAATCTGAATACATCGCCGCCTCCCTGGCAGCTCAAGAAGCTGCATGGATTAGAAAGTTCATTGCCGATCTAGGAGTGGTTCGTACCATTCAAGACCCTCTAGAGATCTTTTGTGACAACGAGGGTGCGATTGCTCAAATCAAGGAACCCCGCGCACATCAAAAGACTAGGCACATTGAGCGGAGATTCAACTACATAAGGGATGAAGTTGAAAAGGGAAAGATATGTATTCGCAAAGTTCACACTGATCAAAACATTGCGGACCCACTCAAGAAACTCCTTGAAAGGCCGAAGCATGAGAGTCATACTTGCGCCTTAGGACTTCGATATTCTAGTGATTGGATTTGATCAAAATTTGTATTTAGATATTGGAACAATTTTATTTTAACTCAATCATATGGTTTTGGTTATGGTCATGTTCTTGAGTTATGTTCCATTTTAGTATGTTTAAATCCGTGAATAATTTGAATTATTCTAAACGTCCGTAGTCGTTCATATTTGTGGGAACAAATGTGAAAGTAAGACTATTATGAACTTGGATTGGTAGATATTCATGAGGTATGAATATAGCAAAGGGTTGCTGCCAAGGTTCATAGATATTTATGGGATAAATATTGGACTGACCCGCTCTCAATTTTACTGCATGGAATCCTTGGGATTTATGATCATAAGTAAATTTGAGTAAAGGCGAACTTCATAGTATCCTCCGACCTGAGATACATATTGGGTCTTGATATTCATCGACTATTATGCTTTGACTTAGTTCTTCGCTGCTCTGAAATATGTCAGTACATAAGGCTAAGCTCAAGTATAGTACAAGGTGATAGTGAGAGACGTATGTAGTCAATATGGGATTTGTCCCTCTTATTCGTTGAGAGTTAAATGTCTAAGGCCTGACAAGTTAAATCAACAGAGAATGATCACTCTGTGTCTCTGGATTTAACATGACATTTGTGGCAAAAGGATAAATGATAGTTTCACCTAAATCATTTTCAAGTATGGGACTTAAAAGGGACGATGTTATTGAATGGCACTTCGTCATATGTATTAGGGGTAGTAAACCGTAGTTAGGCGGTATTTGCTACTTGCATCAATCTTCTATGTATCTTGTGCAAGTGGGAGATTGTTGGACTCGGTCTGCCCAAGAGACATATTAAATTGATGTGGCTAGTACGTTATGATCCAAGTCGGGCCATACCCAATAACAAGCTAGACAAACACCGATAATATTCGTTCATATATGATGTGATCATAACAAATGAATATTAACACTTGAGTTATTTGGAAAGGGGTTTCTAAATAAAATGTACTTGTGTAATAAACAAATCATATGGATGATTTATGTTTTATGAAAGAACATTACATAGTGTTATTTAAGTTGGTTAAATAACAATATGTGAATAATAATAACCAAGCATGTCTCTTAACATATAATAGGTTTTATAAGTTATAAACTTATAAAAGTATATATGTATGGATATATATATATATATATGTTTAAAGTTTTATAAAAGAAAAAGATAATAACTCTTTTAAATGTAATATTATTATATGTTTGAGTGGAGACATGCAAGGTGAGTGGAGACATGCAATGGTTATTATTGGTGGAGAGAAAGATGCCTTTAAATAAAACCAAATCTTTCTCTTTCATTCTTTCATAACACACATAATTTCCAAGTAAACTTTTCTCTCTTCCTCTCTTGGGTATTTTCATCCAACATAAGAAAAGAAGAAGAAAATTTCAAGTGCAAATCCTAGCTAGAAGTGGTGTGTTGTTGAAGCTTGGGGTATGCTAGCTTGAGGAGCTTCCATATTCAAGTTCTTACCTTTCAATCATCATCTCTTTCACCCGGTTTTGTCATATTGAAAGGTAGTAGTAACATGCATGGACTTATAGTGACATGCATGTATTTGATAGTGTGTAATTCGTATTTGGATCCGGGTTTGGGTTTTGCATGTTTAAAATTGGTTTTATATATATCATATTAACAAGATTTAAAACTTTTATATCCGCTGCGTTTTTGGTAAAACAGGGATTTTATCACTTTGATAATCTTGTTAAAACCCAACAAATAGTATAAAAGTTATAACCTTTTAGGATTTTTTGGAAAAAAGAGTGTGAATTATATTCTTGAGGTTATTGAGAATGTTTAAAACTTGTTTTTGAAGTTATAAACGTGTGTGCCTATGAATTATTCGTTGAATACCAAATTGTTACGTATGTTTTTGGTTGCATTGAGTGCAAATCTTAATAGAACTACACGATTAAGCATGCTTCAATTGAACCAACTCATGATGAGTAACCAAAAATAACATCATAAAATTTACATGGATAAAACGAACAATACTGATTGATATAGAGGGTTAGATTTTAACCGTTTATGGATGTTTTCTTAACCAATGACTATATTTTTATACCTCACTCTTTTAAAGACAAAACATTATCTAACTTTTTGATACCGCCACTACTAGAAAAAAGGCCTTCCTTGACATGCGCACAATGACACGCGTCGATTTATGACGCGAAATTGTGCAAGTCGTTAAAATGAAGTCATAAATTTTGAAAATTAAAAGATTTACGACACTCATTTTTGTGTGTCATTAAACAAGTGTCGTAAATAAAAAAAAAGTTATGCATGCCACATATGGGGTATGTTTGGCAAAACTAGCTGGTAGCTGTTGGCTGGAAGCTGGTGGCTGTTAGCTGTAGCCAGTAGCTGTAGCTTTTCAGATATATTTAGGTGTTTGACAGAGCAGCTGTAGCTTTTAACAAAATGTATAAAATGACTAAAATGGGTATAACTATAAAACATAATACAAAAGGTAATCACACATACACGCATATATATGTAATTATTTTTTGAATTAATTTTTATATTTAAGTAACCTCGTGTACACCCGGAATCTAAACTAGTTATTTAACTATGCCATTTTGAGGAATAATATCATGATAAGATTTGTATTGATACTTTTATACATGGTTAGAAATCATTTTCCAAAACATACAATACAAATATACAATAATTGGTGTCTTATACATGAAATCGTGTTTCGAAGCGACATTTAAATTAACAAGGATTATACATAAAATGAACATTTTATATTTAAATAATTTGGAATACTTTATTTATAAGCATAGTATAATCCACTAGATTTTTAATTATGAACTCCAATTTAAATTCTATTATTGGTTTGGTAGGGACGTACCATAAACAAGTGGTAAAAGTCAAACTACTATTAGTCTATCCTATGCATCAATATGAGTCAAGAAACAAGCTTTGTAAAAGTTGATCAATATTCACAACAAAAGGATGATGACTTTGAATTAACTGAAGGGAAGAGTTTGCCACATTCACAATATCATTACAGCAAGAAACATTGCCAATAATCCACCCACAAATGCTTCAGATGAGAATGTCACATTCACCATATCATTCCACTGCAGAAACAAATAGAAAGTTAGAGACTTTGACCTTAAAAATCAAAAGTCAACACCTTTGTGTTTTCAAAAGAATGTTAGAACTCTTACCTATCTAGCTTTTGTGTGGACAGGATCATAACTCCTGATAGCAGTGTACTCGTTGAAGTATTGCGGTATCGATAGCTCGATTAAAATCGAGAATCCAAGAATAAACTTTACTTTGAAACTGTTTCGATTGCAAAACTGCAGAAACCCGAGACCCGCGGAGCCTGTTTTCATGCAAAAGTTTGAAAAATCCTCATGAACAAATTTAAATAATCAAATCGACAAATGCAAGTAGCGAAAAGCTTTATTTAATGCATACGTACCCACGTAGTTGAAGAACATACAGTACACTGCTACAATAGGTGTTGTATTGATGCAAATACGGCACCGAATTTTCCTGCAAGTTAGTATTAGTTACAAAGGAATTAAGAAAAAGAATGTTAAAACAAAAACACCTAGAAGACAATATTGATTAAATTTATGTTGGATTTATAAAGTAAAGTTTAATCAATATTTCATCTTAATTAAGAAAAAGGGTACAAACTGAATTTAGTAAACTTGTATTGAAAATGCATAAGAACAATACTATAACAGCCCCCGTCTCTCCGTCGTAGACCTGCTGCCCTTAACTTAAATGAAAGCACATAAAACACATTTCAAAATTATATGTGTAGGAAGGAAGGGCACATGTTATTATCACCATGAGCATATCATATTGTTGAATCTCGCAGGGCTGAGTTTAAATGAACCCAAGCGTAAAAGTAAGCCTTTTTGAAAACCTACTAAGGAGCAGAAACTAGATCTTTAGAAATAGAGATCGAAACAAACCAAGCTTTACTAATGGTTTGTATAAACAATTATTTGAACCTCCCTTTTCCGGCTGTCCCGATCAATTCGAACCGAGTAGAAATGTCAAGAGTCAATCATACATGTCACTATCAAATCAGAATTCATGGAAGAATCTTCATCCCACTTTCCTTCCTCTGTTTCCACTAAACTAAACCCCTAGGCAGTCAAGTCAACTTCTTCATCTCCTTCGTTATCTGGTTTCACACATTGAGAAAGAAAGAAAGAAAGATGAAACCCAGTGATGATGATGAAGACCGCCCCCAATTAACAACAATAGTCGTAATTTATCCAAAACCATCACTGCTTTCACTCTCTCCAATCAAATCGATACCCAAAGTAGTCGAAATTAGGTTTTGTCTGATTGTCTCGTATGATGTGATGAAAGTTGGAGGAGTGCCGGTTGCACAGACGACGGCGCCATCGGTTGTAACAATTTCTTTTTTATAATCAAAACAACATCTTTTACTTATTTAACAAGATTAGAAATTACCTGCGATTAGTGGAAGCCGATGGATGATTGCGGTGGTGGTGGTGGTGGTGGTTGTTGAGTATTACGACAACGACGAAGATTACGATTACAACAACGATAGCTCGTCGGAGATGGAGGATTCGTTGGGATCTGTCCGGCAGAGGCGTGTAGTGGGTTGTGATTGGTGATTCGTTGACCAAGAGGCAAATGTACGCCCAGAAGCTTTCGCAGGGTTAGGTATTATTATTATTATTATTATTATTATTATTTCATTTCTGTCTTACATTATTAGGTTATAATTAGGCTTCTAGTGGTTTTCTTCATTTCCTGTATATCCTTTAGGGTTGTAAATGAGCTTAGCCTATTGCCTCTTGAGTAGTTAATTTGTGTAAGGGTATAAGCATAGGCAAAAAAATAAAAGCTAGTCCAAACACCCCTTAATTAGTAAGCTTATTTTTTTTTTCTTTTTGAATTTTGTTCGAGCTTTTAACAAGCATATTTTTTTGTCTAATAATTTTTATGTGAGATTCTTTATTAAACATTGTTTATTTTTTTTATGCAGGACATTAAGTGCCAGGGTTGTTTTAACATGTATGTGTTTTGTTTTGAATTTTTGTTTGTTTTGTGTTATAATTCTTGTTTTAAAGGATGTGTTTTGAATTTGTTTGATATTTGTGTTGACAGAACAGCTGTTTTTAGCCACTCTCAAACTGTGGTGGTGTGCGGAAACTGCCAGACTGTTCTCTGCCAGTCGACTGGTGGGCGTGCCATACTCACTGAGGGATGCTCTTTCAGGAGGAAGGGTGATTAAGCAGTGAAGCTGATTTGCTGTTTTCATATGGTATTTTGCCTAATTTGAGCCAAGTTATAAGTTTTAGTCCATTGTTCTAGCTTTTGCTTCTTTCTTTTTCGGGTGGGAGCACAAACATGTTAGATTGATATTGTTGATTATGTTCATGTAATGGCTAAAGTTTTGGATATTTATTATTATTATTATTATCATCATTGTTATTTCCGGCAGATAAACTTTCATCTGTCCCTTCTTTTTTAAACAAATAACGTGAACAGAAAATAACCGTGTCATAATGACGTTAAAATAGCCGTCTGTCTGTTGGGTATGGAATTGATGATTATGAATGTACTCTCCTTTCTGTTGGATGAAAACAAATTTAAGTTTTTTTTCACATTACCTGTGGGTGACTTGTATGGGAATGTGGGTGTAAGGTCGGCTTTCTCTGCTGGTGGTGATGTTGCAGCCCTTATTAATGATAATAATAAGGGTTTATGCCTTTTTTTAACACTCACAGTAGTAGCATTTTGCAAATTATTGTCATGATTTTGCAAATTATTAATATGGGTTTATGCCTTTAAGGCTTGTCTATTGCACTATTGCAGGAGTAGGGGAACCTTGTACTGATGATGGTTTCGTTTATTCATCCTGCTTTATTTTTATTTAGGACGGAACAACTTGAGTCAAGTTTTAGGTACCTGTAACATGCCAGCCACCAGACTGGTATAAAACTAGTTATATTATTGTTTATAAATCACTAGGTACCTTATTTATGTCTCACAATTATATTGTATTTTTGTAGTGTCTGACTCAGCTGGGAAGTACCGAGTGTGGTTATTAAGTCTTAAATTTTATGAAGGAGATCGTTCATGAATGACTTCAAATACTCGTTGATAACAATGTAAGTTTAGTTTTAACAGTTAACTTTTTTATAAGCACAATAAGCTCAAACCGTGAAACCAAATCGGTACCAAACCTTGAACAGTTTAGTTACAATCGTTGTTAATTTTCAACGGTTCGGTTTCGGTTTGTCTCTTGGTTTGACTTAAGAACCGTCAAAACCGAACCGTGAACACCCGGCCCTTATAAAGGTCGTGTCAAAATTATAAAGGTTTTGAAATGTTTGCTTGCTTTGAATTGGGGGTGTTCTTTTAACCGTATTCGAATACCGAACCCGACTCGAAGTGACTCGAGACCCAAACAACCCGACCCGAATTTACCCTACCCGATTAAGCGTCAAACCCAAACCCGAAACTGTGTAGTTGGGTCGGTATTTTGGTTGAAAGAAGAAGATTAGGAATGAAAAAAGCTTTATAGTGCAGTAACTTTATGATCACATATGATATGATATGGGTGGTTTTTTTTAAACATTATACCTACTGTGTAATATATTGTGATATACACTATATTAAAAAAAGGAATCTTTTAGTTTGGTATAGCATACTGCTTGTATGCTTGTTAAAGGTGAATATATATATGTATGTATGTATTAACATTTTCTTTGTTTATTTTCATCTTAGGTTGGGGGAGGCAAATACAAATACACGCATGCGGTTTTCGATGCGATTCGAGAAGAATGGTCGGTGTATACGACAAAGCTTATATTTTGTTAGTGATATGTATGGTATTAAATATTAACCGATACTTTTGTTAACTTAGGGAATATATGTAATATTTTGATTTAGCATGTTTAATTTAGAAATGGAATGCGTAATTTTTGCTTCTATATTTTTAGTAATTAATGGAAATATTAATAATTATAAAAAACAATTTTGTTTTAAAAAAAAGGTTATACTATGACACGCATATATGCATGTTGTTAATGGGTGTCGTAAACACCGGTTTTGAAAGCTCGTCATAAATGCATGTCAAAAAGGTGTGTCATTAATGGGTGTCAATAAATATGACATGCAAAAAGCGTGTCATGTTCAATTTATGACAGGGGCTTCCTTGACGCTCATTTGCGTGTCATAAGTACCAATTAATGACAAGCAATGCGTGTCTAAGGAATGCCTTTTTTCTAGTAGTACTAAAGACCCTTTGATCTTGTTATATAATCCGCCACTGGTCATAACTATTTGAGTTCTGGCCTAGTCAATTAAGATTTATTTATTATTAATATTTTAATTTTTAGTAGAAGATTTAGAATTTTATATGCAAAGTCGAAGTCAATTTTTTTAGAATTTTATAGCTCTCATACACACAAGTTAAATGAATCAGATATTAAAATAGTTATTTATATTAATTATCTCTCATACACACAAGTTAAATGAATCAGATATTAAAATAGTTATTTATATTAATTATTAATGAAAGTAATACGTTATATATATATTAAAAACTAAAGTTAGTGCTACTCTAAGATGAAATGCCGTTCGATCTAACTATCTATATAATTGTCTATCAAAAAAGATGAGATGTCGCGCTCTGGTCGCTCCCCATCCCCTATCTAGTCACCAGATTACTTGATTTCTAAACGGTGAGCTCTCATTCATTTAATCCGGTTTCAACCCGTTTAAGCATTAAAATTCGCGGGTCATGGGTCTAATAGCCGATGGGTTTGAATCGGGTGAAAAATTATATCCCCATCCCCTACCAATCTCTTCTCACAACTCCACCGTCCCTTGCCATAATCTAACCTGGAATTGTAGTTCAATCCAAAAACCCTAACTGGAATTTTTGAAAACGATTTGAAGGTTATGTTTTTGAAGCAAATCTCGAGGTCTCGCCGTTACCGCTAGGTAATTTAGGGTTTTTGTTTACAAAAATTTGAAATTGATTAGGTTATGGTCAATACACTCTCAAGGATTTGAAGTTACGCCCGTCTCATCAGATGTACTAACAAATTAGAAAGATTTAATACTACAAATTAACTTGAAGCTTTGTTACTTAATTGTAGCAATTGATTCTGTTTCTTCGGTTAGGGTGCTGTTACTTATTTTCTTTCATGCTTCTGTTGTTCAGGGAATTGATCAGGAACTGAAGTAGTTAGTGAGTGAAGGGGAGTAGTCATCTACAAAGGTATCTTACAAATAAGATGTTTACGCATGGATTTTGATAATTATAGGCTCTATTGGCTTTTTTTTACCACATTTACATGTCAAAATAAAAAATCTAACCTGGGCACTTTGCTTGATAGCAAACCATTTAATTGATTTATGGTGGGCATAGTTTATCAAGTTCTTAACACATACCCACCATATATTGATGAAATGCCCACTTAAAAATTTGCAGAGCATGTATTTAACTCTTACACTACCAAATCTAAAGTGTTTTTGTAGTAGGATATCTACAATCATAATTTGTTTGTAGGTGTGTTCTATGATCACATTCTTTTGTTGACAGGAAAGTCTGTTTGTACCTGACAAAAAATGAGGGCCAGGTCAAATTGAAAAAAGAAACTATGTTTTGAAGAAAGTAAAGAATTTAAATTACGCGGGTTGGGTCAACCAGAACGAGTCGCCTTAATTGTTCTCATTGGATCTGAATATATTTTTTTAAAAATTGCATGTAACATTATGTGAACCGCCTCAATTGATATATTCATAAATAACAATGATTTGTTTCTATAAACTGGATTTGGGAATATTGACGGTTATCTTATGTCCATCTTCCTTCGTTTAACTTCCATTTTGAAGTAAGTATTACCTCATTAAATGTTTTTTTTATCGGGCCAAGGTGTGTTTTTCATACAAGTGTGTGATTGGTGCTTATTTTTTGTACTGTTGACTTTTTGGCAGCATGATGCCTCCTTGGAGCATAAGAAACAAGGAATGGGGATTTATAACGGTACCCAACTTTGTACTGAAGGTAATTTTATGTTTTCCAGTTTTGTCCTTTAAACATTTTAAACATTATTTTAAACTAATATAATGATTGCATTAACTTTAGTACAAAAAAATTCTTATTTTTTTTGTGTACTACCTTTAAAAGTTGTTGGTTTATTGAAAGATTCAGATAATTATTGCTACACAAAGTTATGTAAGAGTTAGTGCATTAGTTATTTGTGGTAGAAAAATGAGCAAAAATGTGTCAACGGGTCAATCTAATTCTAACCTGACTTGACCTTAAAATCTTGAATTTTACTGGTATGGATGTTTTCAGGTAAAACCCACAAGAGCAGGATCAAGTATTGGTGATACACTTGCTTGTGGCATTGTTGATTCCCTTAACAAAGTTATACAAATAATTTTTAAGGATTTATCATCCTTTCCACTTAATCTTTGACTTTATTAATCTTTCTTAACCCGACCTTAAACACGTTTTAGTTCATAACACAATCCAATTGATGCCACACACCAGAACTTATAACTCTTTATCAAGTTGAACGACATCTTCAGTACTCGCCAATCGTGCCCACTTGATGTAAGTTTTGCACGTTCAACGAATCTCAACATTCATTTATTTTTAAAATCTAAGCATTTATATTGTTATTAATTGTTGAATTACATGATTGTATTACATTGAGTGTCAAATTTAAATACTTTTTCTTTGTTCTTTTACATAGTAGAAAAGTACTACTTTTGTGGCGGATAGTTCTGTTTCTCAGCAACTTAATATTACTTAAACCGTACTACATGTAGCTAGGTTCTTTTGCCAGTTTGACTTTTTATTTAAAAACTTTTCATATTGATGTGCGTTAGGGTAATTCTACCGCCTTCCTTTTCCCAATTCACTGATGTTGTACATTGTATCTATTTTTATTTCAGTGGAATTCAAATCCCGAAAGGATCACTAGAAGCAAACGGAACTAGGAGCTCGAAAAGCTAGACTCGTACCTATTGAGGTTGATGATAAAAATGGAAATGAAATCAATCCACATATTCCTTAGTATACGTTGTTGTTCCTTTGTATCTTAATCTTGAGAGACTGGTATGTTATTAGTATGCATTATTATTGTCTTCTTTTTTAGGTCTAACTAATAAGACTTTGGTGTAATGTCAAGTCTATATATAAGGAAATCGGTTTTTTTTGTCCTTTGATATTAAGCGGTTTTTATATTTGAGCCTTTACAGAACACATGCAACACTTCTAATCTGCGGATTTATTTTGCATTCGGTGATAGTTTAGGAAAAATATTTAAAAAACTGCAAACGGGTTAAATTTGGTAGTGTCAGTAGCTCATAAAAGGTACAAATTCTAATCTGTTTATTTTGCATCCAGTGGTAAGTTTAGGTAAAATATTTAATAAAATAAAAATTGCAAACGGGTAAAAAGTTTGTTACGGATCAAAGCTAAAAGGTGATCTGTCAGAGGACATTTTTAAGTCAAAAAAAGTTTACAACAACATTTTTTCAGGTTTGTGGTCAAAGCTGGTTCCATTTACTAATATAGTCCCACTGCATATTAAAGGTTAATATATGGGATTACAATTGAAGCTAAGGCGTTTTTGGGGAATTCAAATTCAACGTGAATTTCATTAGTCTTTCCTCAGTTAGTTACTGATTTGTAGATTTATGTAGGATTGTTTTGAAAAACCAAAAAGCAAGGAGAAAAAAAGAAAATTTATTTTCCTCTAGGGGTATTTTAGGCATAATTTTGTTATAAAATGCATTTCGGGTAAAAACTGTTAACTTTTTAGTGCGCCTCAAAACGAACTAGAATGATTGGCATATAACATATTCATGCACATTTGTCTTGTATTCCTCCGAAGTATGTTTATTAGACAAACAAAAATTGTTCTTGGATATAAGTAGAAAAATATCGACCGCTAATGATCAACATTGCAAAAGCCGCTAGACGGACTCTTGACGCTTGACTTGGGAGTTGGGTATACTCGAACACGGTAAACATAAAAAAAAATTAATTATATATAAACAACCTATGTAATACAATAAAACTAAAAAATAAACATTAAACCTATTACAACAAGCCCATACAAAATTACTATAAGCATAAAAATTATACTTAAACACGTCATCCAAACTATGAACCAATGTTATTCCAAAACAAATCCTGAATAACAAACACATACAAACATAGTAGCCACAAACTAACTTAAACTCCAATTATAAACATAAACATCTCAATCCAAATAGCCTAGCTATAAACTCCAACTTCAACCAACTATAAACCTATTAATCTCAATTGAAATAGTTCAAAGGTTAAAATATATAATTAATATAACAGACTAATATATACATATTAAATTAAAACAAATTTCGAGTGACAAATAAACAAATAATTATAAAATAATAAAAAAAACCAAATAAACCCGCGTAACACGCGGGCTAAAAGCTAGTATATGTATAAACAAGTTGTGGTTGTGAGTTAAAATTTATTTTAGCAGTGTGGTACCATGGTACAAGTTCTTAAGCCTGAGTTACCTTTTGTATATGCGTATCTCTTTTGTGTTGCAATTAACCGTGGAAGTAAAACAACGGTACACAAACGCACCTCTACTTTTTATTATGCATGTGTCTTCGTATCTACATTTACTCCTTTTCTCTTTTAGTAGGCGTATCTATTGCTCTCACGTTTTCTCCTTTTCATTTTATGTTTTGTTATGTTGCTGAGTTTGACTTCCCGTTTCGAGGTCTCGATTCAAAGATGAGTGACTGTTGGATAAAGTGTTATACAGACTATGGCTAACGGCAAGAAATTGAAACCAACTTTGTACTTTTTTCATGATTTTAACATGTAAATAATTAAGATACAAGTTTTACTATCTATATTATTGGTAAAACGAAAGTGTGTTGCTCTAATTAAAACGGATGCAACACATGGTGCATTCAATATCGTGTTGACTTGGTGTGTGTAAGGTTATCAAGGTCATTTCGTTTAGTCTATATGTCTTTCAAGACAATATTTATACTATTTTGTTTCAGCTAATGGAAATGAATCTAAGGCTGTTCTCTATGGTTGGGATATCGAAGTCAATTTCGAAGCCCCATGGGAGCCCCCAATAGCGCCCTGATATAGTCTAAACGAGGGTAAGTTTCCATATTCTTTGTTTGAGATGGACTGATTAAACCGATACGCTGAAGAGAAATTCTGCTGATTAAGTCACAAATATGGGTAATTTTGACCCATTTACTAATTCATAAGTCAATTTGGCTCAAACGGTCAAATAAAAAGCAACTCATGTTTTTACGCATTTGCCAGTCGCCTTGGGTCGTGTTACGTCTCAAACGGGTCAAACAAAATACTAATATTTTGACCAATTTTCTTACGTAACAAGTCGATTTGGGTGGTGTTATGTATCAATTGGGTCAAACAAAAAGACATACATATATTTTGACCCATTTTCTTATGTGATAAGTGGATTCTTTGTATTTTGGATGATAAAATATACACTCTTAAGGAGTCAGTCAAGTTCTGTTCAACTGCTCTTTAATTTATGACATACATATATGTCCGTAGTTTCTTAAATCATTTATCATTACATATTTCCATAGCATATCCTTTGGCATGTTGACAAGAACAAAAATTAATTACTACTGCAAGGCCAAATCTTAAGGTTACAAAAATCCGTACAACTTATTATAGTTTTCTTACTTCTGATGTGTTTACTTAATTTTTAAACCATTTTTTTTTCGCATAGTAAATTTATCACAATTCTTCATCCGGTCACACATTTATCCACCATCATCCTTATGAACACAGAGCATTTTAATTGTATGATCATATATAAGAAACACAACTATAATGTGAGGGTCTGCAAGTCACGAGGGTTTTTTGGCAATTGGCCTTCATCTCGCTAGAAGGATGAATGCGGGCGGGTTTCTTAAAAATTTGGAAAAATCATGCATTGGCCCTTGTATTATATTATAATTAAACTAATAACTAACTTCTTGTTAATAAGTGATTTTTGAATATAAAGTTATGTATTTGTTTCCTTACATCAACATCAACTCACCCAAATGTTGTCCACAAAAGTTTGATGTTAGAATATATCAAAGCCTAAAATGTATACCATAAAAGGTTGATGGCAGGTCATATGAAAATAATATAACCATTACCTTTGTGAAGCTTCCACTAGGAGATCATTCAAGCTCATTATTATTAGGCTCGCGCAGGGCACCAAAAGTCAAAATATACAAGAAATTGAAGATTAATATGGCCTTAAAAAGGTAGATAAAAAAGGAGAAAATACATAACCAACACAAATACCCTCCAGGTTGCTTTGTACCAAAAATTAAACCACTAACAAGAGCATCGTCTCTCAAAGACGTAACCACAAAAGTACAATATTGGGGAATTTTTTCTAAAAAAGAAATTAAAATAAACCCAAACAGACTCACACCAAAATACACCAGCTTAGCCCACCCATTTTGATTTTGCAGCCTCTACAAAAGCATGAAGCACACTGAATAGTCAAATTTTAAATGTACACGCAACACTAATCTAACTTTAACTTACACATAACTACTCAAGTTACCAAATTAGTATAAATAACTAATCAACAGTTTATACTTGACTAAAATCGCTTTCTTTTATTATATAATGTATGTACTCTGTCAAAAGACAAACGAATTTACCTGAGAGAAAAACGGTAACATACCTAATTTCAAGCCTAGATTTCTATTCAAATGTGTTCTTAGAATCTGCTAATTATAAAGCGCGAACCAACAAAAATAACAAACCAATATTCCTTATAAATCAACTAACTAAACAAGCCAGCCATGTGCGTATGTTAAAGCAGTTATTTTGCTTTTAAGCTTTACTCGATACATCCATAGGAGTAAACTAGTATTAAATCACCTTCATATGACTTTTTGGACATGGTTTCAAATTTATACTTTTGAATCTCTTTCAAATTTCAGACATACATGATTTTAGTGAAATTTCTAGCACCCCTACTCTATGAGAAGCCATGAAATTTCAAAACAAGCAAAATGCCCTTAATTCATATCTTGCAGTCCATCGCTAACCACAAGTCAAAAACCTACAACGTTTAGATAGGAAATTTTAACCGAAGAGCTTGTGAGTGAAAGAAGTCAAAATAAGAGCCGTGAAGTAGTCGGTTTTAAAAGAAGAGGCGCGAACCTGGGGACGTTTAGTTTTGTGATCTAAGAACTGGTGTAACATGTTTTATAAGTGATGAACAATGTTGAAAGGTAATTCGTTCGTTTCAACATTGAATAGGTAGCAGTTGTTTTTGTAATATATGTTACAAGCTTGAATCTTGCAACATAAATTTAGTGTTTATTCATGATGACTATCCCATGATATTGAATATGTTAAAAGAGAATGCTAATTCATAAACATCTCCTAAATATAGAGATCTTTTTTTTGAACTGCCATTTGGATTACTAACGGGTCATTGACCCAGTCGATCATCTCCATGCCATCCTCAGGAGAAACTCACCATATGTAAGAAAACCCCCTAGCAGCAGAAATAGGCGGGGACAAACACGTAATCTCAAAGGTCTCAAAGGAGTGTGTTTTAGAAGTAGTTATCAATATGAAGATTTAACTCCTATTTCTGGAATGTTTGTTGTTGGTTTGTGCACATTGGTGTTTAACTTTTCTTAAAGTAGTCTATTTTGACCTAAATCTATTTTCGTAAATATCGTTCTATCCCAAAACCAAATTGAACTTTTTCTTAATCCTTTCTGAACATTGACCCGCCCGTTTTTCCAAGCTTTAATATCCAATTCTAAAACTGGTGGTTTTAATAAATAAAGACATCATCATCATCATCATACTCAGTATATCCCACCAATAACAAAGCTGTGGTAGAGTCTGAGGAGGGTAAGATGTAGACAACCTTACCTCTACCCTTTAAGAATAGAGAGTAGGGGTGTTCACGGTCCGGTTTTCGCGGTTTTTGGGTCAAGCAGCGAACCAAATCGTTAGTAACGGTTTTTAGTTTTCGGAAACCATAACCAAACCGTAGAACTTTTAAACCGAACCGAACAAAACCAAACCAAACCAAACCGTTACTAACGGTTTGGTTCCGGTTTGGTTTCACGGTTTGGGCCTTTCGGATTTTTATGCAAATTGTTCAACAAAGGTATGATATGTTTATAGTAAAGTTGTCAATAATTTGCAAATATCAAACATGTTTAAACACAATATGTTCACGGCCTAAGTTTAAACACAAGTTGTTTGAAACATGCATCAAAATACTATGTGACCAAACTTCAATATGCCAAAATACATCAAAAAGTTAACGGTTTGGCTTAGCACATTTTCTAATTCATTGCAAGTATGCGGTTAATAAATATCATATACATTACTAGTTCTAATTTAACAAATATAATCATATGTAATCTTAGATATATTAAGAAATTAAATATAATTAACTTATACATTACGGCGGTTTTATACGGTTGGTTTTCGATATAAACCGTAAACCAAACCGTTCGCTACGGTTTGAAATTTTTGAAAACGACCGACCGAAACTTAAGAAAAAAAAACCAACCATGAAACCTAACCGATGACCGGTTTAGGCAGTTTCACGGTTTCGAACCGAACCGTGAACACCCCCTAATAGAGAGGCTGCTTCCGGTGAGACCTCCGGCTCGATAATAGTTTTGCATCAAGCCTTGGACATAAGGTGCATAACACTCAACCATCGGGACACCGCCAATTGGTGCATGTACCCATGTCTTTCGGCTATCAACGCCACGACATGATGTCTGATTAACCTTCCGCCATTTTTAACGTTATTCTCATGAGATTAGAAAAATAACGTCAAAATTAGTGCAATTTCACTTTTGCCCGCCTAAGGATTCACATATATACATATTATATGCGCACACCATAAGAAGAGCAATAAAAAAACATAATATCCATAATATATCAACTAACTAAACAAACTAACCGTGCACCTAAGTTAACGTGGCTATCATGGTGCTTTCTAAATTATACTATAAATATTTATACTAAGATTAATGTGCTTTCTAATCAAGTTATTCTACAAATGGTAACAAAAATGAGAAGTGTGAGAAACCATAAATAATTGACATGTGTCAAGTGAGGATCAAAAGAAAAATGATATAGAGGTAATTGTATACATTTTCTCTCTCCACATGCAAGACACATGTTAATACCCCCATCAACGTCTATAACTTTTCCGTATGATATTTAAAAAAATCATAATAACAAGCGTTTTTTTTTATCTTTAATATGAGTATGATTTTTGTTATATAAAATTTAAAACAAAAATTACGTCATTGCGTTTTTCGCACACCATTGTGTCTTTCGCCCACCATTGTGTCTTTTCACTTATCATTGTGTCTTTTTTCGTCATTGTGTCTTTTAGCACACCATTGTGTCTTTTCGCTTATCATTGTGTCTTTTTTCGTCATTGTGTCTTTTCGCACACCATTGTGTCTTTTCACTTATCATTGTGTCTTTTTTCGTCATTGTGTTTTTTCGTCATTGACTCTTTCAACTCATCATTATGTTTTTTTAAATACTAATAACGCCGTTGTGTAATAATAATATGTAAAAATAATGATAAAATAACAACAAATTATCTAATACATAAAACACAATGATTAATACATGTTACACAATAACTTGAAACGTAAAATACAATGATGAATACGTATAACACAATGACCTAAAACGTAAACACAATGGTAAATACGTATAACACAATGACTTAAAATGTAAGACACAATGGTGAATATATATAATACAATGACTTGAAACGTAAAACACAACGAAAACAACATATTACACAATGACTTGAACGTAATATACAATGAACGCAATATTATTTTTCTCAAATTAAATGAATTTGTCATATGTCAATCTGAATAAAAGACAATGAGCGTATTACACAATGACTAAAAGTTAATGACGAGCAAAACGCCACAATGACGTAATCTTTGTTTTAATTTGTCTTTAATATGTGTACTAATTGAAAAATATAATGATCAAAATCTATAATACAATTCATATGAAAACTCAACTAAAAGACACAATGAACAACAAAAAACACAATTAAAAAAACCATTAATTTTTTATATTTTTATATAACAATATGATACTCATATTAAAGATAAAAAAACACTTATTATTATGGTGAATTTTTTTTTAAAAGAGTTTGCGTATGAAAAAGTTATGGACATTTTAAACTGATTGGGGGATTTACATATGCCTTGCATGTGGACAGAGAAAGTCAACAAAAATGGGTTATTATCTTCATGTCCTTTCCATCAATTTTTATTTATTACATTAATCCCAGCCATTCATATCTAAGATCAATGATTACATTCCTTCACACTCTTTTCATTTTTGTTGTCCTTTGTATTTTAACTTTACCCTTCTAATTTATACCTTGATTGAACTTCATGTTTTCTAAATTATACGATAAATATTTAATAAATTCGTGGAGACTGATAGTCTTAGTGAGTTTATTATTAGTGCCTATTTTATTACACACTCACACTGATCTAAATATTAGATATTGCCAAGCTATAATGATCATAACAGATACTAAATATGATCGAACTAGCTTTTGAGTAACAGAAGTTAACTCAACAGATGTGATATGCTAATCCGGATGTCATATGCTAACACTGGCGGATCTAGACTCGAAACTGAGCCGGAGTGCTCAAAATTTTTTTTCCCCATATTTAATACAATGTTAACGAAAAAAATATAAAGAACACGACAACAAATAAATTTAAACTAATCGGGTTAACGAACCAACATTGGCGGATCTAGGTTGGGCTGTAAATATCTCCTCTTCGATTTTTGATAGCTTGAAACCGAGCCATTACATCTTCTTCATTTACTTTATCAAACGTTTCTCTTTTGACCGCACAAACTAAAGCATTGTTCAAATACTCATTACCCATTCGATTGCGCAAATCCGTCTTGATAAGCTTCATTTTAGAGAAACGTCTTTCAACGGTTGCAGTTGCAACCGGTATAACCAATGCTAGCTTTAATATCCGATAAACCAAAGGAAAAGTTATGTGTTTTCCGGTTTCCACCATTACACGAGCAAGATCACCCATTCCACCAAGTTTTGCAAATTTATCATCTTCATTTAAAGTGTAATAAAAGGTCGTAAGATCACCCGGAATACACCCTCTTTCTTCGTTAGTAAAATCATTCGGATACATCTCTGAAAAAGCCACTATCTTAGATATGTCAAACTTGGAAAACGAATCACAAGGATTTAAACCCGACATATTTTCTAACAAAGTAGTTGAGACCTCACTAAATCTATTTTCAGGTTCTTGAATTTGCATATCCAAGACCATATTAAAAACTTCAACCTCAAAATGATGTCGATTAGTAATGACATACTTCCGGTTTCTTTGACTACCATAACTTTCCTCCATATCTAACATCTTAATCTTGTTTTTTTTTTTCACAAAAAGATGTAACTTTTGCCAACATCTTGTCAAATCCGGTTTGTCTTATATTATTCAATGCTCGATTTGTCCCCCTTATCAACTTAAACGCTTCCAACAAATCTTGACTCTTTTTTTGAAGATGTTTTGATAAAGCATTTATGAGGCCTAAAATTTCGTCCAACAAGTGTATATAAAACACAAATTCAAGAGTTTTAAAATATGATAGAATACCTTTCGTATTGTATCTTTGTTGCACACTATCTCCATCTAATTTAATAAATTGAAGCACCTCAACAACTTCCGGAAATAATTTTAACAAAGTTGTGATTGTTCTATGATGAGAACCCCATTGCGTGTCTCCGGCTCGTGCAAGGGAAACCTCTTGATTTAATCATTTTCCTGTTTTAATCTCACCAAGAAGAACTTCATTTTTCACCATCTCACTTTTTAACTCCAACATCATATCTTTTCTTTTGCAAGAAGCACCAATCGTATTAACCACCATGCCTAGAGATTTATAAAATTCTTTAACACCGGTATGTTTTTTTGCCACAACCACAATCACTAACTGAAGTTGATGAGCAAAGCAATGTATGTAATGTGCTGATGGATTATCTCTTAAAATCAAAGCTTTTAATCCATTAAACTTTCCTCGCATGTTGCTTGCACCATCATAACCTTGACCCCTGACCTGTGTGAACAATTATAAGCTATAAGTATAAGATACATATATAATATTTTATTAAAGTTTATGTAACAAAAGTATGAAACATATTACTTACTTGATCAATGATCAACTGGTTATTTGATAATAAAGAAACAATGGCTTCTTTAAGAGTTGCAGAAGATGTATTATTTACGTGAGCAACTCCAATTAAACTTTCTTTAACAACTCCGCGTTTATCAACATATCTCACAACTATGGCCATTTGTTCTTTTTGAGACACGTCACTAGACTCATCGGCTAACAACCCAAACACATCATCTTTAATTTTTTCACAAAGCTTTTTGGTTACTTCTTTCGCAAAGCAATCGATAATCTCTCTCTGTATTGATGGAGCTTTTAACTTATTATTCTTTTTTGCGTTCCCTAAACAATACTTACCAATATCCGGGTTGTTCTCACAAATCAACTTTAAAACCGCAAGAAAGAGCCCTTTAGAAAAAGAGTCTTCAGATTCATTATGACCACGAAATGATAAACTATTTTCTAACAAGAATCTCGAACTACGAACATAACCCAATAATCGATACCAATTTGCAATCTTTTCTTCATTACTATGCTTAGTGACATTCGCCTCATAGGATCGCTTTTGGTTCAAAAGATTGTCACATTTTTGCACCGAATTATTATGAATACTATTGACTTCCCCAACGTGTTCCTTTAAGGCACCCGGTTTACTCCAATTACAAAAGCCTCCACTAACAAAAACCTCTCTTCTACCTTGATTATCAACACTTCCATTAAACAAGTAATAACATAAGCAATACACTTTGTCTTGTTTAGTGCTATACTCCAACCAATCATATTTATCAAACCATTTGACATTAAAACGTCTCCGGTCACTAGAATAATTTGACCATTTAAAGTTATGACCTCGTGGTTGAAAAGATTTTTTAAAAAGATATGCTCTTCTTACGTCATTTATTTAATTAGGTGGTCTATCGGCGGGATCCGAAGGAAGATCATCCAAATTGATTTTTGAACGTATTGAAGGACTTGAACTTGGACTGATATCTTCATTTTCTTGCAAATGATTAACCATATTTGAACATGAAGTTGGAATATTTAAACTTGGTGAAGATGAACCAATGTTATCGTTTTCTTTTCTTTGACGTTTAAAAAGGTTGCTAATAAGAGCTTGTTTACTCATCTTCAAAGATTCAAAGTTCCTAAAAAAATTTGAAACAAAAATCTAATATCAATAATCAATAACCAATATCAATAATAAATAACCAATAATCAATAACCTAACAAAAACCTAATATTAATAATCAATAACCAATATCAATAATCAATAATCCATAACCAATAATCAATAACCTAACAAAAACCTAAACAAAAACCTATTCAATTCCAATTTAACCCTAAATCCTAAATTAAACAACCTGTGGGCTGTGGGCAGACAGGGCAGTGGGAAGTGGGCGGTGGGCTGTGGGAAGATGGTGCCATGGTGGTAATGTGGTGGTGAGCCGGCGGTGCTACAGTGTGCGATTGGTGGCTGGCTCTGTGCTGCTACAGGGGAGGGTGGAAGACTGGAAGGTGCGTATGATTTTTTTTTTTGTTGTGAAAGGTGGGTTAATGGGTTGGTTGGGTTGGGTTAATGGGTTTTTTTTGTTTGGGCTTTATCTTTTGATTGAGTTTAAAACATATATTAGTTGGGCTTAAAATCTTATCCGGGACGTTATTTTTTTCCAGCCGTAATGAAACACGAAAATTGACCAAATTTTTTTACACTACCCATATAAATTTGAGCCGTAGCGGAGGCTACGGCTCGGCATAAGGTATGTCCGCCCCTATATGCTAATCCGATTGCTCCTAAGTCTATTACTTAGTGAATTTAATGGAGAAGTGAAGCGGACTGGATAAAGTATGACATTATGCATTACTTAAAAACACTAACTCTGCTAAAGGATGTGATTAACATATTACAATTTACAAAGCAAACACAATGAGAGCCTAATGTTTTATTATATTAAAAGGTTTAATGTAAGGCTTCAGTCCCGGTGCTCTACTTTTAGCGTTGAATTTACTTATAAACACAATTTTAAATATCATAGTGAATTAGAACTTTTCGCGGTATAATAAAAGTCAACCATTTCTTACAAACCGTACAATACTTGTCTTAAAACATCACGAATTGTCTCAACATAAAACGTAAGATTAAAACATCATATCTGACTTCTTTAGATGTCAGCCGCTCAGTCCATACCATGTGTCATCTTCAAGCCAATTCCTTTAACCTATTTACATGCGTGCATACTAAAAATCATCTACGCTGAGTAAGTTCTAGTTAATCAGACAACATACATTACGTTCACATACTTACTCATCCGAAGATACATATTACATACTTACCTGCTTACCTTTCATTCATACGTACTTACGTACATTTATAATTTCATATTTTCATACTTTCTTGTTTTCATACCTTCTTGTTTTAACTTATTAATACATACATAATTACTGATTTTAAAGAGCATTTCGCCTTACTTCCTCGGATATTATTAGGATCTGGTCCTTACATACCTCGTATACTATTAGGGCCCGGTCCCTACATACCTCGGATATTATTATGGTGCGGTCCCTGGGTAATAATTCTAAATAAGTCCTATTTCTAAATATATATATGATGTGCTAAAAGTAGTCAAATAATTTATTAACTAAAATATGCAAATCTAGACACTAGATAATAATTCTAGACTCTTAAACTACTAACCGGTAAGTATACCAGTCGACTCTAGTATAACTAAGTAAGTCCGGATATCGAACCTACGAGAGTCTTTAAATTACGTATATTAACTAATTAATTAGACTCGACTTATTGACACGACTATTTATTAATATTATTTAAGGGGGGGGGGGTTTAAACTATATTATATTAAACTAATAAAATAAACTGATTAATAAAAGACAATTAATGAAACACAAGACAAGCAAGTTTGACTGATTCAGATGATAATGAAAAATTACCTTGGCTAGAGTGTCCAAATTTTCAGTTATTAAATAGTTGGAAAATAATAGTTATGGATCTGGGATCGTAAAATAGACACTTAAGAGAAAACCCGAACATGACCCCTGACCCTTCTCAAGAAGACATCTATGAGTTTCTACTAAGTTTTAAGACACCGGATTTATAAATTAAACTCCCTTATAGTTATCTAATTAATTATGATAGAGTACCTTTATAGTGAAATCATACCTTACAGCACGAAAATCAAAGGTAATTTGACAAACTTAGTTGACTCACTAGACAATATTATTTAATCAAACCTAGACGGACTCCATATGAAAAACTAAATCTCGCAATCTTAATCAACAAAGATCTAACAATAACCAATCACATTACAACTTTCTAGGTTAGCAATACACTTTTATTCGTTTAACTAATAATATTATTCCTATGATCTTATTCGAATTCAATCACAAATTAGTAAAAAAACACAGTAGATAACCTAACAAAATCCTATCATATGAAACAATCACCAAGGATAGTGTGGAAAATAAAACTAGAACAAGCAAAACCAAGTGCACATACGCATCAATCAAATAAAATCAAATAGTTTACTGAATTGTAAAACGTTAACAAAAAGAAACAATCCAACTAAAATCAAAACATCAACGATAGTTCATCATAAGCCTAGGCAGTCTATAACATTTAGCCTAGCATCTTGAAATCAATCAAGACAATGATAATGGAAATCATGGTGAAAAACAGTAGAAACGAAATAGTAAAGGCAATAAAACCCTGTTTGAACCTATCGAATTAACACTTAACAGCTAACAGATCTCAGATCTGAAGTATACGATTAATTCTTTACTCGGATCTAGCTCATGATCACGATTGATTATATGTTATGTATGTGTATATATTATCAGTATTGATTATAATGTTAATATTTATTTGTATGAAGATTGAGAGAGAGATCGGACAGGGTTTCGTTAATTAACTCTCAAAAAACTTAACTTAATTGTGAACTGTGTTCACATATAAATAGAAGATGGACCTAGTTCGTTAACACCCCCTAACGAACTAGATCCACTTCGTTACATACATTAAACGAAATAAACTTTAACGAATCACCCCCTGATTCGTTAAACATCCTTAACGAATCAGGAGGGACTTAACTTAGATCTAGTTCGCTAAACATCCTTAGCGAACTAGACTCATACATTAACGAACTATAAGATAAATTAATTGTTTATTACATTAAACAAAATGACAAATACGTTAACGATAAATACAAAGACTCAAGACGCAAAACTGTGCACTAACAGACACCCCCTCGTCTTGAGCTCTTTGTCTTTGATCTTCACTTGAAACGCTTGGACTGCCAGTCTCTGCAACTATGAATCCCGTTTTCATAACAAACACGCACAACACGTTGGAATTGCGTAGCCAGATCATAGTCTTAATCACGCTCAATCAGAATCTTGTTCTTGTGCAGCACGTCATTGTCGGTCTCAGTTAGATTAGCCAACCACATCGGATCGATATTCTTGATAAGCTCAGTCTTCAGTCCTTTACCCAGCACAATGACGGCGTCGTACGATTTTCGTAGTACCAGCGGTCGAACGAAAGATGCATGTGTTGGTGCATAGTCTTCACCGGCACCCGCTTCATCATTTTCGGTGGCTTTACCTTAAGAACAAGCTTCCTCCAGCCCGTCCTTGGATCAATTTCATCAATAAGTTTACGTGTGGGGACCTGGGGCTTGAAAAACTTGAAACCATGATTGACCTCGAACAGCAAGTGTTGATGAAACCACTCAGCTATCCGGTCACCACCACGATTGATAAACGGATGACACGCGAGGGTACGAACATCCCAACGCGGTAGGGTAAGCGCGTCCATTATCTTCTCGTAGTACTGGATTTCCTTCTCCCATTTAACTATACATACCTTAAGGTCAGAATCATATAGCCAGAAAACGATATCACCATGAACCTTTGATACGGTCTTGAAAGAGGTCACTTGGTTTGCTTTGACCCAGGCTGCAGCTTCATCTTTCCGTTCTTGATCGACATACCGATATGCCTTGATAATCTTACTCACCTTTTTATAGCTGAACCACTTAGCAATATCGGCATCGGTTATGACTTCAAGTGATTTAAATATTGCATCAGCTGCCTGTTTACCCTTAGAAGCCTTTACCAAATCATCCTCAGCAGCTTTAAACGTTTGCTCATCGAATACTGGAGCACCTTGATCAACATTTTTGTGTTGAAACAGGTCAGGATACTCCTCAGCAGTGACGTCTTCTACCTCAACTTCCTCGTCTTCATAAATAAAATCCGTATTCATTTGAATAGAAGGATCATTTATTATGCCTTCCTCATTCACCACCTCAACGTCAGGCTCTGTCTCTAACACGGTTAACTGTTCATCATTCAACCCTAGCAGTATGGAAATATGCTCTCGTGTTAGAGACCTTCCAATGAACTCATCAACCTCAATCTCATCCCTGTTCATCACACTCCTAACCATTCCCGATCCATCCACAAATATGACGGTATTGACTTCAATCATTTCAATCGGTTTGGCAACTGTATAGTCCTTATAAACAATAATCTGCTTATCTGAATCCCCACCACCACTAGTACCTGCACCGGAAGATGAACCATGCGCTTGTTTAGGCTCACCTCCTGCACCAGACTCATCAGGATCTTGGTCATCATTCTTGAGTTTCTTCAATGTATCGTCTTTGCATGTTAACGGCAAAATCAGATCCTCCTGTTCTTTGAGTTTCACCCCCTGAGACTCAACAATCGCACGAAGCTCTTTCGTCTCCTTTTGACAGAATGAAACATAACTCATCAGCCTTCTTTGATTCCCCATTAGGCGCTCTTGATTTTGACGATCAGCAGACATTTGGTTTTCATACAAATGAAGGAGGTTCAATAGCATGTCTGTCTGACGGTTCTGTGGCATAGTATACAAGGATGGATGAACAGGTTGGATTGGTCCCTGAGGCCTTGTAATTCTCATAAATGAGACATAACTAGGTGGAGGAGGCCTCATAGACGGTGTTGGAGGAACAGTGAAAGGTGTAGCAGAAGGCATTGGTATTTCTGCTAATGCCATCTGTGGAATCATACCAAGCCTCTCATGAGGGACCATCGTTGTTGTTATTGTAAGCGCCGGAGTGTTAGTAGTAGGCGGCACTACCGGGCATTGAGACATGGTTTGACGAGGTGGTGGAACACCAATAATTACACCAGCTACAACAGATACACGTCTTTTGACTGGAACGTCAGAAGCTGGTGCTTTCCCTTTTCTTTTCCTTTCACGTTGAGCTGCGATTGTAGCAGCTAACGCGGTATCAGCTGCATCTTGTTGCTCTTGAAGAGCTGCATCACCTGCACCACCATTACCACCATCTCCACCATCATTACCATCATCATCGTTCCCACCTTCTCCTCCCTCACGCTCGGAGTCCGAGTCATCGTGGATCCAGCGTTCATTGGGAGGACATTCATAATTAGGGTTAATGATATGACCAGATACGTTTGTACCGTGGCCTCTCTTTACGATAGATCTTCATTCTACGCACAGTGTCAGCCTTCATGTGTTCTAGATCAAGAACATCTTCCACTAACGTTTGATCAATTACCAAGTTTGGTATAAGGTCTTGAATTATCAATTGTAGAAATCGGGGATACATCAAGAACTTCTTTTTCTGAGCCGTTTGTTGAACTTGTTCTTTCAAATGATCGAAAACCATTTCTGAGTAGTTGAATGGTTTATTGAGAATAAGAGCCACAAAAGCCGATTGCAAGCTTATACGGCATTCATCAAATCCACCTTTACGACCACCCATGCAATGAATCAGTATGTGTAAAAGATACTTATAAGGTGGGCACAGGCCGTTCATGTTAAGCATAGACTCTTCGACATATCTACCATAACGTACACGTGTAAATAAACCCTTGATTAACTCCTTATCAAACTCACTTGGGTTATTATCATTGTCCCCAAACTGAAGCACCCTCCTAATCACTTCAACATCCACAGTTATAGAAGTTTGATTGATTGTGGCTCGAATGTGATTCTCGGCGTCAACAAACTCAGCAGTATTCCAGAACTACCTAATAATACTCAGAAAAATAGTAGGTCGAGCAGTTATAGCATAACGGATCACTGAACATCGTAAAAATGCCAATATATCCCCAAACATAGCTACGTCAGCAACATCCGAATCAACATAAGCACATATGTTGTGCTTTTAATCATAGGATAACAACTGTACATCAGCCTGTTCTTAAGGTTGCTCTTGATCTTGGGGTTGTTCTTGTTCTTGGGGATCAACGGGTGGGTCTTGATCCATTTGATCGGCCATTTCACTGAATAAATATAAACGAGTATAAGTAATGTGAAAGTTTAATATATAGTTAGTACTTATATATATGTCGATCAGTAGATGGTGTATTTAATTTTATATGTCGTGTGTAATCGATGTATCGACGCGTTTAGACCTTTGAAATAATTTATTAATTACAATATTTGGTGAACTTAATTAAATAAGTAATTGTAAAATGTCATTCGTTATAAAAAACAATCTGGTTCGTTACAGAAATGTAACAAATTGATTGATTCGCTATCAAGTAAATAATTTAACGAACTAGACTTAGCGAATTAACTTGTAGTTCATGTCAAATTGATGAATCTTAAGCTTATTCGTTAAAATACCTTATTCGCTAATCTAGTTCGTGTAAGTTATTTAACGAATTGGACACGAAGAGTTTCAATTCGCTAAGTATAACGAATGGCCATAAAAATGGCTTAATCTTTGACTCTTCTGGTCAAAGTCAAAATTAGAGATGAACACTGAAAGTCAACTTGCTGAATGTTCTATTATCCCATAATAATAGTTGAATAACCGAATCGACATTCGTAATGATCTCGGAAACACAATACAAATCAAATGGTGTTGATTTGGAGTTTAATCAACATGAAATAAGTTAGGTTAATAGGGGTTTTAACAGAGCATAAACACCCGAAACCATAAATAATCGATTGACCCGGCAAACAATAATCATGTACTGATTAAAGTCCACCCAGGGTCTCGGATCCACATTCCGATCATAATGAAACCAAAATAAACTACGTTAACACAGTATGACTCCGATGATACAGAGTTTATCAAGCCGTAAAACCCTTATAACAAAATCACATAATTAGCCTAGCAAAGCTATAGCATTTTTGACGAAAATCACAAAGAAGTGACCATCTATACCTTAGAAACACACTGGTATACTCAAAAGATCAAATTTCGAAGATTGAAAAATTATTAAAAATTTGAGCAGAGTAACTTTAAGAGTAAGGAAGGAGATGAATAGTATAGGACGGTTCGTTTTCACGCCTGTCCTTTATACACAGTCCTTACACGATTCCCAAGGCACGAATCAGATCTAATTCGTTTGAATTTTAAACCAACAAATCAGCTAATTCGTTATTTAACTTAGCGAATGAGAATTGATTTGTGTTCTTGATTCGTTAAATATGCATAACGACTAGAAGTGCGTCATTACAGAGTGCGGAAGCGAATTAGGTGAACGAACTAAATTATAGTTCGTTAAACACACCTGATTCGTTATCCTTAATTAACGAATTAGACCTTACTTTATTTTTATCTTTTAAAATAAATGAATTTTAAATTAAATTAAATTAAATATATTAAATAAATAACTAAATAAAATGAATTAAAAAATATGTACAACTGAAATATAAAATATTTTTGGTATTTTGTAAAAATTAAAGAATGTATTTTCAGAAATATCCGAACTAGAAAGTAGACGATCTTTTTGTGTTTTCCCATGGTTTTAAAAAACAGTACATATTTTTGTATTTTTGTTGAGTTTGAGCAGAGAATCATATTGACAAAAATGCCCTTCCATCACAGTTTTATATTTCATCGATATTATGATTGGGGTTAAGTCGGTCATTGATATTGTTGTCCACTTAAATCTTATTACAAGCCTTCGATCATTTTTGTGATATGATTTTAAGGTTCAATTAGCGCACAGAATATCAGAAACTATCAGCCCCTAATCTCGGTTCAAGCTTAATTTTATTTTTGCCAAATAACCCCAACTTGACTTAAACCATTATAGTGTTGATCTTAATTTTGAATACCAATTGAGAAGGTTATAATTTTTGAGCAATGCATCAAGTTTCCTTAACTGTGAGTGAGTATGCACGAGTCCATCTGTCGGCTTACATACATTGTATCCCCTGGGGTCCGTTTCTTATTGGTATTAAGACGCACGCAAGGGAGGAACAATTGTATGACTAATAGCGGATTTTGATCAAGTCAGTAATTTGGATTGTACGAAGTACAACAGTGATCAAGTTTAATGACTTTGGGTTTGCTCTAAAAGCGAGTGAAATATTCATGCATATGAATACCCAGATGATTAAGCCGCATAAAGACTCACAGTGTCCAGAATCCTAACGCTTGTTATTTGCTTTATTATATTTTTGGGAGATCAACAACTATAAGGCTTGAGTATGACTGGTTATTACATTTCTGCCATCCTCACCGAGGCTTTTGCTAGAGACTAATACCTCTTTCAATTTGGCTTTTCTTTAGGTTTATATCACTTACTTTACTCTAACAGCTTGTTTAAGACCTATCAATGTACCAATGATTAAGCACTCAGTCTTTTAAGCTTATTTTTTTCTGGATTTGGGGTCAAATCATCAATGTACTATCATTCTCTTTTTGCTTCAAAAACTCAAAATTTTGAGGAGCATAAACAAAATTTAATTGCCCTGGTTAATTTTAAGTTCATAAATTAATGGCTATCCTGTCCGTCTACAAGTAGATAACATGACCAATACATGCAAGCATGCTTCACAAACTTAAATAACTGACATAATTTTCAGCTAAAAATAAAATAGAAAGCTTAACGAACACCCCAAATACTTTCCATTATCAGGTAAATGGCTATCCCGAAGATTTACAAGAAATTATCAGGACCAAACATATACAAGTATATGTCTTTCAAATAGAAGTAAATGACATAATTTTCAGCGAATGTAAGAAAAATTCTTTTCGGATTTTTCTTCATAAACAGGAAATTCACATTCTTTTTGACTTTTTAAAAAATTCTCTGTACAAACTGAAAAACACAATCTTTTTGATTTTTCAAATTTTAAGATGTTTTTGGTTTTCAAATTAAGTTCAAGAAATTAAGAAAGATCACAGTATTTTTGATTTTTCAAAATTTTTCTAATGTTTTTGGGTTTTATCTATACAAACGAAACGCACAATATTTTTGTATTTTCTAAGATTCAACCCCCTAAAACCTAAAAAAAAAGTAAAATGATAAACCAAAATTAACAGAAAAGACAGATAATCATCCTTGTTTCAGGATATCAGCAAGGGTCTTCAATCCATTTAAACCAAGAAAAAAGTGAAAATGCGTTTTATCAAAGGCTTTGGTAAATAGATCGGCTTTCTGAAAATCAGTATGTACTTTCTCAAGGTCAATTAATTTCTTTTCATAACAATCTCATATGAAATGATATTTAATTTCGATATGTTTCGTTTTAGAATGTTGAACGGGATTTTTGGTGATACTAATAGCAGCAGAATTATCAATCAAGATGGGAGTAGTAAGAAACTTCAAACCGTAGTCGTGAAGATGTTGTATCCATAAAACTTGGGAACAACAACTCGAGGGTGCAACATACTCAGCTTCGGCGGTTGAAGTGGAGACCGTTGTCTGCTTCTTACACTGCCAGGAAACAAGCCGGCTTCCTAAGAATTGACATCCCGCTGTGGTAGACTTGAAATTAATCTTGCATCCTCTATAGTCTGAGTCCGAATAAGCGGTAAGATCAAAATTATCATCTTTGGGATACTATAACCCAATGTCAGGATTTCACCTAAGATATTGCAAAATATGCTTGACCGTTGCCAGGTGAGTCACTCGGGGACTAGCTTGGTACCTAGCACATAAACAAACAGCAAACATTATGTCGGGTTGAGAAGCAGTTAAATACATTAAAGAACCAATCATAGCACGATAGAGGGTCGGATCAACAGTATCCTCCAATTCATCCGATGATAAAATGTGACCCACGGGAAGAGGAGTAGAAGGGATTTTTCCGGCAGAAATCTTGAATCGGCTCAAGACATCGTTCACATATTTTTTCTGATGAATGAAGATTCCTTTCGCAGATTGATGAACCTGCAACCCTAAAAAGAAATTCATCTCTCCCATCGAACTCATCTCGAACTTGGTTTGCATTGATTTCTCGAACTCCTTACACAACGTGTCATTTGTTGACCCAAAGGTTATGTCATCAACATAAATCTGAACGAGGAGAAGATCATCACCAATATTCTTATAAAGCAAAGTGCAGTCAACAGTTCCACGTTTGAAACCATTATCAATCAGATGGTCGGCGACGTGCCATACCAAGCTCTAGGGGCTTGATGTAGACCATATAATGCCTTGTTTAATCGGTAAACACGGTCAGGATAATCAGGATCTTCAAAACCTGGAGGCTGTAAGACGAACACTTCCTCATGAAGTTCACCATTGAGAAAAGCACTCTTGACATCCATTTGATATACTTTAATATTCTTCTAAGCAGCATATGCCAGAAAGATTCGAATCGACTCTAATCTTGCAACTGGAGCATATACTTTAGTGTAATCAATACCCTCTTGCTGATGAAAACCTTGCACTACTAATCGTGCCTTGTTTCTCACAATTACCCCACGATCGTCTTTCTTACATTTGTATACCCACTTATTCGGAATCGCCTTTTTGACTCTAGCAGGTTTGTCGATAAGATCCCAAACACCTAAACGTGCAAATTGCTGTAATTCTTCTTGCATGGCTTCTACCCATGAAGGATCTTGAAGTGCCACACGAGGAGTCGTTGGCTCAACTTGAGATAGAAAACAAGTGAATTTAGCAAGATTTACAATTCCAGACGAGTGTAAATCAGTATAAGCACATATGACATTATTTTCACTCGATGAAGCAACTTGATGTCGTGTTTGAACTCCCACATTAAGTTCTCCAATAATGTTTTCTTGTGGATGGTAATTATGAATCCTGAGAGTAGGATTTTCAGAAACAACAACATTTTCAAATAAATTAGTGTAATGTTCACCCAATTCATGAGATGAAACAACACTATCAAGTTCAATAACTTGATCCACAACTGCATTATCATCAGATGAAGTAGATTCATTATCAAAATGAACAGGAGACTCATTATCAGGTTCTTCAGTTGGAGCATCAATTGGAACTTCAACATCATTAGAACTTGCAAACCTTGGAATTTCCAAGTGTTCTTCAAAATAAGCATGAACTAAATCTTCATCTGGATGATCGGTCGTTGGAGTAAATGAATTAAATAAGCCATCATAGTCAAACATCCAGTCAGGACCTTTTCCTTGAGGAGGAGTAGTGTACTTTTGACAGTCCACATGGTACCATTCTTCAACACAACCAGACATAAAATTAAACACTAGTTTCTTAGGTGACGCATACCCCAAGAAATAACCTTCAATGGCTTTTTCATCAAACTTTCCCACATCCTTTTTCAACATAGTACAAGGACACCCAAATGGTTCCAAGTACTTTAAATTAGGTTTATGATTATTCAATAATTCATAACTGGTCTTCTTGAGTCTTTTAACCGTTAGAACTCGATTGAGTATATAACAAGCAGTATTCACCGCCTCATTCCAAAACTGGACTGGAAGCTTTGAATCAACGAGCATTGTTCAAGCAGCTTCAATCAACGTTCTATTCTTTCTTTCAGCTACACCGTTCTGTTGTGGTACATATGGGGCACTGTATTCTTGATGAATTCCCTTTTGTAAACAAAAGAAATCCAATACAGTATTTTTAAATTCAGTACCATTGTCACTTCGAATTCTTCTCACTTTCTGTTTGTATAGTGATTAGATCTTAGTGATTAAATTTTGAACAAGAACCGGTGTTTGATCTTTTGAACTCATAAACAAGAACCATGAGTATCGTGAATAATCATCAGTAACTACCAGGCAATACCAATCTCCAGAAATACTCGCACGATTCATTGGACCGAATAAATCCATATGAAGTCGTTCAAGAGGAGTATCAATGGAATTTAATAACTTAGATGGATGCGGCTTCTTCTTCTTCTTCTTCTTCTTCTTCTTCTTCTTCTTCTTCTTTTTGCCCTTCTTACAAGCAACACAGTGATCAGATAACTTAAAATTCTTCAACGAAACGCCCTCAACTAAGTCATTAGCCATGAGATAGTTCATCTTTCGAACATGTATGTGACCCATTCTACGATGCCATAGAATAGAATCTTTCTCGGTTGCTTTCGAGACAAAAGATGTTTCGATCGATGTTGATACTTTAGAGCTCATATTCAAAACATAAATATCATTTGATAGAGGTGATCGCATGACAACCATGTCCCCGGGAATCACGTAACCCGGTTTTAAAATCAAACACTCTTTATCTGTAAATACAGTAGTGTATTGCTTATCACAGATTTGCGACACACTCAATAAATTATGGTCCACTTTATCACAATAGTTAACCTTCTCAAAAGTAATATGCCCATTCGAAACATCACCTTCTTATGTAATCATACCCCCAGAATTCCCAGCAAACGCCACATAACCCCCTTGAATATTTCTTACATTTGTTAAGAGGTCGAGATTTCCAGTTTTATGACGAGAACATACACTATCCATAATCCAGTTTTCACCAGAAATGGTCTTGGATGTACCCTACACACAAATGAAAATGATTAGTTCAAAAAGGCAGCCCAGGCCTCAGTCTTGGGCACCTTTTTGTTTTCTTGAGAAAAGTTAAACTTAGTTGCATTCAATTGTTGTTCAACAACTTGAGAATAAGTTACAGGTTTCTTAGACTTTCGTATTAGATATGCAGCTTGAACTACATTTGAATTAAAATTTTTGCATAACGGTTCAGTTGGAATAAACTTAGGTTTAACGGAATTAAGAGTTTCATTCATATGAACAACTTTCGAGGATGCACGTTAGAGAACATAGTATGAGTATCATCAGCATACGACACAGGTCGTTTCAGAATCTCTTTTACCAAAGGAACCGGCTTGGAATGGTCCTTGAAAAAAGGATGAAGATTCTGATAGTTCTTCTGGCCACAATTTCTCACTACATGACCTTGTTGACCGCAAAAGAAACAACTTCGCATGTCAACATGATGATGTTGAGAATTTGTCGGAACATGTGACACAGATGATGAATGATGACTCACATTTTTGGTCATGCTCTTAGCAAAATCATCAGATAACTCAGATTTCTTTTTCAAGTAAAAATCTAAGTTAGAGCAGTTTGAAAAACTTTTCAACGTATCTGTCCCAGTTGACTTCACAAATTGAACTTTCTTAGCTTGTTTTAAAACTTGCTTTGCTTTAGTCAATGGATCAGATGGGGGTGATGTTTTCTCTTGAGCATATCGACGTTCAAGATCTTGAATGTTGGAAGTTTCATTTTGAAAAACACTCTCAATAAGTTCTGGTTTAATGATACTTATTGGAATGTCTTTTTCTGTGAACATCGTGTCTATCCCCTTTAACTTAAATACTCTACCAGTAGATGGCTTGGAAACTGTTGGATTTATGAAACGCAACAAATCCTCATCAAAAATTTTGTGGTTTTCTGGTTTCTTAGCCCTTACTGGTTTAACAGTGACATGAGTATCTTGTTTCACCTTGGTTGTGTACGAACCATACACAACCTCCTCAAATTCATGAGGTTCACAAAGTATGTGATTAGAACTTGGAATGTTCTTATTCTTGTGTATGATTTCAGGTTCGAACATATCCTCAAAGATAACTTTGTCAACATTTTCAACAAAGACTTTGTTACTTTGAACATGAGGTTTCTGAATTGAAGGTTGGGTTTTAACATTTTTAATAGTAACAGGTTTTGCTTTTTCTGAAATCACAGGTTTTTTAACGATAACAATTCCTCAGTAGGAGCAAAAGGATTAATTTTATAATCATTATGAAATGGTGGAGGAATTTCAACAAAACGTATACCTTTCTTTGAATCCTTTTGTTTTCCAGATACTTCAATAAATTCAACAGAAAAGATGAATTACGAAATTTACCCAATTTCTTCAACTCAAGAACCTCATTTTCAAGTTCGGTTATTTTTGAACAATGTTTCAAGATTTCTTGAAACTTTTGGTCATTAATTGTCATTTTCATAGATAACTCAGCTTTGAGATCATGGTTACTTGTCGACAATGCTTCAATCTTTTCACGAGATCTCATTTGAGATTCGAGAGATTGTCGATAAGTATCTTTTAGCGAAGCAATTTCTCTGACTAAATTATCATTGTAATTCTTTAAATATTCTAACTTAGGTTTGTTAGATTCACAATCAACACAATTTACTTTAACCGATGATGTATTAGAAATAGAATGACTAACCTCATTAATCTTAGCCATGCATGCAAAGACAGTTGTAGGCTTATCAAAGGAGTCATCAGATCAGATCCGATATCATTATTAGAAGACACCTCACTTCCACTAGCATCTTGAAAATCTTGAGTCAGCCCAAACAAAGCCAAATTAGCTTGATTATCATTACAAAGTAAACGTTGTGACCAATCATTTCCATCAGCTAACATTGCTTGTGATCCAGAACTTGATGGTTTCTTCTCAGCATCATTACCTCGTGGTGTTGAAGAATTTTGATTTTGACCACGAGGCCCAGTATACTCATTTTTCGGTTTGTCACATTCTTTTGCAAAATGTCCGAATTCTTGACAATTGTAACATTTTACCTTTAACTTATCAAATCCCAATTTCTTGTTCAAGGCAGGAAGGTCTTTTCTAGTCCTTTGCTTAAATCTTTTCACCTTACGAACAATCATTGCCTTGTTCCACTTTAAATCCATGATTTCTAAGTCGTCTGGATCAATCTGATAATAATCTTCATCAGTCAGATCACTAGTGGCAATCTTGCTACTCACCAAATTTTCATAAGAAGTCATGAAAGCTGATAGAAAAGCAAAATTTTGTTCAGCTTCTTTCATATTGACATTCAGAGGTGACGAATATTGATTTGTAGTGGATGAACTTCCTGAACCAGCAGAAACATTTTGTGATCCAGAGTTACCCGCAGTATAAAAACATGCTCTAGGATCACTATACATGGTTGTTTCATTTTCTTTTGCTTTCTGAGTAAGAAATGCAGTAATCGGTGAAATGGTTGAGCTTAAAGGCATACTACCACCATAGAAAACAGGATCTTGACTTTCCTTGGATGATTTTTGACACTTAAGATCATATTCACGAGCTTCAATCTTTTGTAAAAACTAACTTGCAGTCAAGTCTTCACTGAAATAACTGTTTTCTTTTAATACCATTAGAAAAGTAGAGTACGAACTTTGTAGTGCACTCTTAATAGTATCAATCTTATTAACCTCAGAAATTTCCAACTTCATTTTATCCATTTCTGCAATCAAGTGATTAAATCTTGTCATCATTTCTTTAACTGTCTCACCTTTCAGTAGATTAAAGTTTTTGAATTGAAACTTAAGCATAGCCTTTTTGCTTTCAGCAGTGTTTCCCATACTTCTCATTCGGATATGTTGAAACAAAGACGCACAAATTTTTATACTACCCACTTGGTGAAAGATATTCTCAGGTAAGGCCATGGTTAGAGTAGAATAAGCTTTTGTTTCTATCTCTAATGCTTTCTTCTCTTCCTGTGAGTATTGAGATATAACTTTAGGTCTGAAGCCTATGGTTTCATCTCCAATCATAGGAACGATATAAACTTCATCTAAACAATATGAGCAGTCAGGGTGAACTGATCCTAGATGGGCACGAAACCGAGGTTCCCACTTGGTAAAGTCACTAAACTTCATCAACCTTGGACATTTCGAATGTGAACCTATCTCGGTATCAAGTTGCAACATTTGTTGCATTAACATATTCTGTGAGGCTAGTGCATACATACTAGCCATTTTGACATGTTTCAAAATTCAAAGGTTAAAAATTAAAATTAATTAACGAACTGTAAACAGTGTAACGAACTGAGAACATTTGTAGCGAACTGTGAACGGTTATCAATGAATCAAATCTTAACGAAGTTAAGATTCATCAGATAACGAATTAGAATTGAAATTTAACGAATCTGATGGTTAATGAATGAATCCAACTAACGAATTGACTCAGCGAATCACTAAGTACAGGCTTAGCGAATTAGAGAGTTTTCTGTAACGAATCACTAAGATAAATTTAGCGAATAAGATGACGAACCGACTACAGTTGATAGCGAATCAACCTATAGCGAATCAGGTTGTTACAACCGTTTGTAACAAACTCTGATACCTAATGCCACATGGCAAAGGTTGTTATAACACAGTTTCCAAGGTAAACACGTGTCACACGAATCAGTTAACACGAATCACGAATCAAATGACACGAATCAACTAATAAAGTAAACTATTTAACGAATTAACCAAATCTTATAACGACTTGGCTAAATTGGTTAACGAATCAATCTGAATAAGATGACGAATCAACGTAAATATGATAACGAATCATAGTCATATTCAAATCTTCAAAGAGGATTTCCAGATTTTCTGGAGATGATGAACACCAAACCCAGAAACTCAGATTTGTAATACTATCTCAATTCTTAACCAAATTGCACAAGTAAATTACCAAACTACTCGCAAATCAATAACGAATCCAAAACAACAATTCTCGTAATCAATTAACGCTTATCTCGAATCCAATTTGCACCAAAATTAACCCCTGTTTCAGCCACAGACCAGATTCCACACCAATTCAATCCAAAACCAAACCAATATCCAATTCCTAATATCCGAACCTTACCAATACCTTAAACAACCTCAAAACCAATCCAATCATTCCATAATTCAACCAATTAACCTTAATTTAATCCAAATTTAATCAACAGAACCTTAACAATACGTAATACCAATTAACAGTCTAATAACCCAAATTAACAACCAAATCAAGCGTAATTGAGCACCGAAAGCTCTGATACCACTTGTTTGAACCTATCGAATTAACACTTAACAGTTAACAGATCTCAGATTTGAAGTATACGATTAATTCTTTACTCGGATCTAGCTTATGATCACGATTGATTATATGTTATGTATGTGTATATATTATCAGTATTGATTATAATGTTAATATTTATTTGTATGAAGATTGAGAGAGAGAGATCGGACAGGGTTTCGTTAATTAACTCTCAAAAACTTAACTTAATTGTGAACTGTGTTCACATATAAATAGAAGATGGACCTAGTTCGTTAACATCCCCTAACGAACTAGATCCACTTCGTTACATACATTAAACGAAATAAACTTTAACGAATCACCCCCTGATTCGTTAAACATCCTTAACGAATCAGGAGGGACTTAACTTAGATCTAGTTCGTTAAACATCCTTAGCGAACTAGACTCATACATTAACGAACTATAAGATAAATTAATTGTTTATTACATTAAACAAAATGACAAATACGTTAACGATAAATACAAAGACTCAAGACGCAAAACGGTGCACTAACAGACACCCTCTCGTCTTGAGCTCTTTGTCTTTGATCTTCACTTGAAACGCTTGGACTGGACTCCAAATGAAAAACTAAATCTCGCAATCTTAATCAACAAAGATCTAACAATAACCAATCACATTACAACTTTCTAGGTTAGCAACACACTTTTATTCGTTTAACTAATAATATTATTCCTATGATCTTATTCGAATTCAATCATAAACTAGTCAAAAAAACACAGTAGATAACCTAACAAAATCCTATCATATGAAACAATCACCAAGGATAGTGTGGAAAATAAAACTAGAACAAGCAAAACCAAGTGCACATACGCATCAATCAAATAAAATCAAATAGTTTACTGAATTGTAAAACGTTAACAAAAAGAAACAATCCAACTAAAATCAAAACATCAACGATGGTTCATCATAAGCCTAGGCAGTCTATAACATTTAGCCTAGCATCTTGAAATCAAACAAGACAATGATAATAGAAATCATGGTGAAAAACAGTAGAAACGAAATAGTAAAGGGGATAAAACCCTGTTTGAACCTATCGAATTAACACTTAACAGCTAACAGATCTCAGATCTGAAGTATAAGATTAATTCTTTACTCGGATCTAGCTCATGATCACGATTGATTATATGTTATGTATGTGTATATATTATCAGTATTGATTATAATGTTAATATTTATTTGTATGAAGATTGAGAGAGAGATCGGACAGGGTTTCGTTAATTAACTCTCAAAAACTTAACTTAATTGTGAACTGTGTTCACATATAAATAGAAGATGGACCTAGTTCGTTAACATCCCCTAACGAACTAGATCCACTTCGTTACATACATTAAACGAAATAAACTTTAACGAATCACCCCCTGATTCGCTAAACATCCTTAACGAATCAGGAGGGACTTAACTTAGATCTAGTTCGCTAAACATCCTTAGCGAACTAGACTCATACAATAACGAACTATAAGATAAATTAATTGTTTATTACATTAAACAAAATGACAAATACGTTAACGATAAAAACAAAGACTCAAGACGCAAAACCGTGCACTAACAGACACCCCCTCGTCTTGAGCTCTTTGTCTTTGATCTTCACTTGAAACGCTTGGACTGCCAGTCTCTGCAGCCTAGGCTGACTCCATATGAAAAACTAAATCTCGCAATCTTAATCAACAAAGATCTAACAATAACCAATCACATTACAACTTTCTAGGTTAGCAACACACTTTTATTCGTTTAACTAATAATATTATTCCTATGATCTTATTCGAATTCAATCATAAACTAGTCAAAAAAACACAGTAGATAACCTAACAAAATCCTATCATATGAAACAATCACCAAGGATAGTGTGGAAAATAAAACTAGAACAAGCAAAACCAAGTGCACATACGCATCAATCAAATAAAATCAAATAGTTTACTGAATTGTAAAACGTTAACAAAAAGAAACAATCCAACTAAAATCAAAACATCAACGATGGTTCATCATAAGCCTAGGCAGTCTATAACATTTAGCCTAGCATCTTGAAATCAAACAAGACAATGATAATAGAAATCATGGTGAAAAACAGTAGAAACGAAATAGTAAAGGGGATAAAACCCTGTTTGAACCTATCGAATTAACACTTAACAGCTAACAGATCTCAGATCTGAAGTATAAGATTAATTCTTTACTCGGATCTAGCTCATGATCACGATTGATTATATGTTATGTATGTGTATATATTATCAGTATTGATTATAATGTTAATATTTATTTGTATGAAGATTGAGAGAGAGATCGGACAGGGTTTCGTTAATTAACTCTCAAAAACTTAACTTAATTGTGAACTGTGTTCACATATAAATAGAAGATGGACCTAGTTCGTTAACATCCCCTAACGAACTAGATCCACTTCGTTACATACATTAAACGAAATAAACTTTAACGAATCACCCCCTGATTCGCTAAACATCCTTAACGAATCAGGAGGGACTTAACTTAGATCTAGTTCGCTAAACATCCTTAGCGAACTAGACTCATACAATAACGAACTATAAGATAAATTAATTGTTTATTACATTAAACAAAATGACAAATACGTTAACGATAAAAACAAAGACTCAAGACGCAAAACCGTGCACTAACAGACACCCCCTCGTCTTGAGCTCTTTGTCTTTGATCTTCACTTGAAACGCTTGGACTGCCAGTCTCTGCAGCCTAGGCTGACTCCATATGAAAAACTAAATCTCGCAATCTTAATCAACAAAGATCTAACAATAACCAATCACATTACAACTTTCTAGGTTAGCAACACACTTTTATTCGTTTAACTAATAATATTATTCCTATGATCTTATTCGAATTCAATCATAAACTAGTCAAAAAAACACAGTAGATAACCTAACAAAATCCTATCATATGAAACAATCACCAAGGATAGTGTGGAAAATAAAACTAGAACAAGCAAAACCAAGTGCACATACGCATCAATCAAATAAAATCAAATAGTTTACTGAATTGTAAAACGTTAACAAAAAGAAACAATCCAACTAAAATCAAAACATCAACGATGGTTCATCATAAGCCTAGGCAGTCTATAACATTTAGCCTAGCATCTTGAAATCAAACAAGACAATGATAATAGAAATCATGGTGAAAAACAGTAGAAACAAAATAGTAAAGGCAATAAAACCCTGTTTGAACCTATCGAATTAACACTTAACAGCTAACAGATCTCAGATCTGAAGTATACTATTAATTCTTTACTCAGATCTAGCTCATGATCACGATTGATTATATGTTATGTATGTGTATATATTATCAGAATTGATTATAATGTTAATATTTATTTGTATGAAGATTGAGAGAGAGATCAGACAGGGTTTCGTTAATTAACTCTCAAAAACTTAACTTAATTGTGAACTGTGTTCACATATAAATAGAAGATGGACCTAGTTCGTTAACATCCCCTAACGAACTAGATCCACTTCGTTACATATATTAAACGAAATAAACCATAACGAATCACCCCCTGATTCGTTAAACATCCTTAACGAATCAGGAGGGACTTAACTTAGATCTAGTTCGCTAAACATCCTTTGCGAACTAGACTCATACGTTAACGAACTATAAGATAAATTAATTGTTTATTACATTAAACAAAATGACAAATACGTTAACGATAAATACAAAGACTCACACACGAACGTAAGCGACAAAAATATAACAAAACACATATAAATACATATCTTATCAAGCTAATAGATATTAAAACATTTTAAGTATTTCACCATAACAACCAAAATATAAAACATGAATAATCAGGAGCAAATAACTAAATGAAAAGTATACGGCTCAGCTGATCCATCCCCACACTTGTTTTATACCATATCTTATCAACCATCTCATACACAACCCTAGAACAACCTGCAAGTAAGAGAAGAAACACCCGGCAGAGTAAAGAACTAAAACCAAAATAAAAATAAAAAAAAGATAATACCGGGTTACCTCCCGGGAAGCACTAAGTTTACAAAAAGTCTTCAGCCAGACTTACTCCCAAAACCTCAATCAGGGGGCTTCTCCTTGATCCTCTTCCCATTAGTGCTCCTCAACACACTCCTTTTATAATTAGTTGGGAAGAAACTAATTTCCAAACTCATATGGGCACAAAAATATGCATTCAACTCGACCCACCAATTCTTGAAATTATGATGATTTGAAAAATTTGCAACACTTTGATTCCCGAGTCCAAGTATCCTCCTTCTTGGGGCTCTTGATTTACATGGTGATCCACGAACAAGTATTTCTATACGCCAATCAGCTTCATCGCGTAGACGTGGATGGTGTTTCACAATGAGATGCAAGTCTTTATTCTTCAATTATTTAGATATCTCTTGTGATTCCTCTTTAACATTTAGTTTCTTAACCGGCTCCCCAAATAACAAACTTCAAGCTCCTCAATATCTCTTTTAGGGTTAAAATCTCTCTCATCTATATCGGCTAATGTCACACCCCAACATATCATGGAAATGCCGAGGCGTGAGCTAATTGCCCAAAACTCTCAAGGTACTATCATGAAATTATAAAGCGACAATATCTAATTAATTTATTTATTATCAAACAACATTTAATACAACAATAATAAAGAAAATTACAAATACAAAACCAACTATTCTTGTATATGTTTATTATCCTAAAGTCATCTCTACGTGGGCTTCATTTCAATAAGCAATCCAATCTATAACCTGCAAATGCGTACAAAGATGTATTTGTCAACAACACATGTTGAGTGAGTAGATCACCAGTTTTGACACAAACAAAAATGGTAATATATAATGATATAAATGAATGAATAAAAATAGGCAAAACTGTTATCTGTGAGTATAAACAATGAAATCGTTAAGAAAGTTGAGTGTCGGTGAAACCATTGCCAATGAGATCGGGCTCCGGCCACTACGTCGGTCGTATGATATACTATAATGAGATTATGTTGGACCTCTCCGAATGCGATTTAAGTAAGCAAGTAAACTTGAAACAATTTTGAATCCCATAACAATAGGGATTTAGTTGTTACCAATATAAGCTTGTCAAACGCGTTCTGGGTGTTCTCGGCTGTGTTTAATAGTTTTCGGCCCTTAAACAAGTGTTTTCTGCCAAAAATCAGGGTTTTCGACCAAGATCTAGTGATTTCGGCCAGAATTGATCGTTTTCGGCTTCCAACTAGTCTTCTCGGCCAAAACCAGTTGTTATTTGTCAATTTTGATCGTTCTCGGTCAAAATATTGGGTTCTCGGTCAACGAATGGTTCTCGGTCAACGCTTGGTTCTCGGTCAACGCATACTATAATTTAAATTTGGGACTGAGAAACTCTATTTGGGCTTTGTTTCATGGACTGTAGAACATTTGGACTGGATAAGCTCAAATGGATAAGATAATTAGTACTAATGGATCATCCAATGCTTCTCTTCATCAAGAACTAGACTCCATAATGGGAACCACTACTCGCGTACCCCGTCTGCTGTCTCATGAGGGGTTTAGCGAGTGGAAATTTAGATTCGAGAAATATGTTAAGATGAAAGATGCCAAAATTTGGAGAAACATAGTTAGGGGTCCCCAAAGTCATCACTTACCAACGTGTGAATTCTACGGAAATTGCTGTGAAACTTGTTACGATGTATGATGATGATGATCTTGCTAAAATAGAAGAGGATGAAAAGGTACTCTCAACTTTGACTATGGCACTCTCACCCGAGATTGCCCTAGGTTTCAGAGAACTGCAATCTGCTATGGAACTGTAGGAAGCATTGATTGAGGTGTATAAAGGGAATGAAGACATGAAGAGAAGTCGTCAAGATCTGCTACGACAAAAATTTATTATGTTTAATCATGTTCTAGGAGAGTCGTTAGAAACTCAGCTTCATAGGTTCATAGCTCTTGTGACTGAGATGAGCTCTGCAAGCATTAATTTAATAGCTGCTGAAACAAACAATAAGTTGGTGAATTCATTGCCTCAAAGTTGGGATATGAATGTTGCAGTTATAAAGAAGACGAAAGACCTCAACAAGCTAACACTGTCTGAGGTCATGGCTATCATCAAGGCATGTGACATGGATGGCAAACAACGTGCTATAAATCATGCAAACTCCTACAGCGCAGCTTTTTACAGTGTTGCCTCCTATAATGCACTCTACTCACAAGACAACTTCTCAATGTTCAAGACTACTCAGGGACAACAAAATTTCAACCTCAAGCCAACTTCTCAATGTTTAAATCCACTCATAGTCAATTCTCTCCTGTCTCACCACAACCAGCACCAGTGTTCTTTGCTAAACCTGGTCAATCTCCTAATGTTAGTGCTCAGCCTCAATCGTGTGGTGTTTATCCTAGTCAGAATTCCAGTCAGACTCCTGCTATTTCTAAAGAAACTCAAGAGAACATCGCTTTAATGGCGGGATTCATGAACTGTTACAATGCCTTCCTTGCGGGAGATTTGGTTCAACCTGTAGTGGTTGCTGAACTTGATCAAAGTCATCCAGATGATGTAGAAGAAATGGATATCTCTTGGCAAATCGCCATGGCAGTATTTCGGGCCAAGAAATTCACTAAGAAAACAGGAAGGAATAATTGGAATGTGCCAAATAATCAGAAGGTGGGTTTTAACAAGGATACTCTGTGGTGTTACAATTATCATGAGCCGGGTTATTTTGCTCGTGAATGCACCAATCCAGCCAAGGAAGGAAATATGAAAAGGGCACTGGTTCCCGTGGGTAATGCTAGAGGAGAAGTTGTGGGTAGGTCAGGTGATGGTGAAAGGGGTTTAGTTGCTCAACAGTTCTCATGGTCTGATCAGATGGCTGCTTTCAACATAAATAATCAAATTGCCAACTTTTGTTAGTCATTTAAGCAATATTACAATTTGACAATAAACTTAATCTTATAATTTTGAAGTGAACAAAATCACTTAGCTTTCTTTGCTAACTAGAACTCCCGTGCACTCCATTAGCTTGTTTGACCTGTTTCATCCAAGCCTCCACCTAGCTTGACAAGATCAAACTTTGTCCAATTTCCACAAGATTGTCGGGTTAGTCATTATATAACATGACCACATAATCCTATGGAATCATACATACCAATTTATCAAAACACTAGTTTTTCGGTCAGTTTCGCTTTAAAAAGTCAAACTGCTCTGTATATATATTCTCCATTCATTACATACAATGGTGTAAATACTCATACAAACCATTTGCAAGTCCTTAGACACTTTAAGTATGTCACATGAAGTTTATTAGTTCTCTACAATCAATGCATCATGCCTAATGCAAGTATATCTTATGTGTTTTCTCGATTACTAATATATTTATTAATGTGCAGCGATTTCCTATATCGCTGCTGTAATCAGCCATTTTGGCCCATGTAACATCCTAACTGGTTCAACATGTTCAAAGATGGATCGTAGGGGACTCAAATACCTTTTCACGCATATAAAGAAAATCCTCTAACTATTTTTCTATGATTTTATACGATCTTTACAATATCAGGACAGAAGCATAATTATTCCCAGTCAGCATGTTTTATATCTGACTAGTCACTTTGGTCTACTGTTTCGGACAACTTCCAATCCTATTTAAACTTTCATGATCAAATATGAATTGAAATAGACACATAGACCTTTCCAACGATATAAGGCCCCTACTCTAACTCTAAACGACGAGTGAGATACGCGCTCTGCAATTAACTATTTAAATTTGTCAAAAGTGACGGATTTCATACTATACTGCACAATTCAAGTTTCATGTGAGCATTTCATCAAACACTTTGTGTGTGGTCAATAACATATCCTTAAAAATTAGTGTTCTAAACATAAATTACCTTGTTCCTCATCCAAATTCTATTATTCAACATCAACAAGTTTAAAACACACAAGTCCATCTAGTCTAGCAATAATCTTAACATTTAAAGCTAGACTAACACATATACATGCTCAATTTCATGTTAGTCAACATAACTAGTTTTCTCCCAATCTTAAGGTTACCAAGTTGAGATGAGCACAACCTTACTCACATGCACGGTTTTATCACCCAATTTGCCTTTCAATTTGAGGAATTTGAAGAACAAGGGTTTCTCCTATTGTTCTTCTCCCGATGATTGATGCACACAAACACACACCAAGTGTGTGTTTTAATTTATTTTCTCTTTTAAAGTTTCTACTTTCTAACTTGACAACTTCAACCCCTCATGATTAATAAGTTATCTAGTTTAAGACTTTTTGAAATATATAAATATTTCACCATTATAAACTAGGTTGAATATTATCATAGTTACGTGTTGCAAACTTTTCATGTTTCATACTCGACTCGATTAATATTTTGGGGTGTTACAGTTTGACATTATGTGTACGAATGGATGACTTGATCTCTGGTTTTTGAGTGTTAGAAACAGACGATTTTGTCTTTACACTTGTTTTGGTTTAGAAGTCGTGTTCGTTATTGAAACCGAAGCGCCTTTTCTACCCCTTTTACGAACCATTTTAGGCTTGGTCTGATGAGAACTAAACCTACCAGATTTGTTTCTGTTCCAATAATCGTCAGAGGGATTAGCCTGGTTATGCCTGTAGGTATTATGAGGCATATGAGACATATTCCTCTGATAAAATCCATAATAAGGAACTTATGGACGATGTGGACAATTTTTGGCAATATGACCGGGAGTGCCACTGTTAAAAAAAGTTTGGCGTTTTAAATAGAAATTATTTTGGTCAACTCCTTGTCTGGACCGATTGTGTGGACCAGTTTGCTTTACCTGATGTTTACTACTAGATACATGGTTTGACTTACCACATTGTTTGTCATTAGAGCATCCCTTTTTACCAAACTTAGGCGATGAGTATTTATTAGAATTTTTCAATCTCTTAAACTTATTAAAAACCGCATTATCAGAGTTCAAAGTTTTAACGGAATCAACCATACAATATCTTTGCACTTAAAAACAGAGCCCACACAAACAGTCGGAATAACATAGTTCAAAACAAGTAATTTTAAAGAAACATCAGACGTAATGTCTTTATTAATTGGAACACGAGACTCATCATCCTCATCAGTCCAATCCTCAATGATTACTCTATCTGCACATGAGGAAAACACATTAGAATCGTTCACTTCTTAAGTGGACTCAATGACCTTTACCGAGTCAACCTTTTCAAACTTAACAGCTTTACCGTACTTCATGTCCTTTACCTTTTCTTCATGCTCTTTGGTAAGAGGAAGACATGTATAGTTGTCATTGTATGATGGGGGTACTTGACTGTATCCGATACCCTCACCTTCATTTTCTTTACACCATAATTGATTTTCAATCATGGAATTAACTACCTTCTGGGAACCATCAAACTTTCTAAAATCAAGTTCAGCCCTTTTTAAATTTTTTAGTTAGATTTGATACTTCTAACTTAGATGCTTTCAGTTCAGTAGTTAATTTAACAATTTTCTGTTTAGCATCTAGATGGTGACAACATTTTAAACTAAAATCAGATTTTAGCTTAGAAAAATCCTTTTTCTATGCCTCAATTTTATCTAGATAACCTTTTTCATTTTTCTTAAGTTTATGGCTTTCAGATTTTATCGTTTCCATTTCTCTAAGCAAGTTACTGTTGTGAGATTTATAAAGATTTACTTTATCTATACAAGCTTGAGAGCATAATGGAGAACTTACCTCAGACAAGCTGGGAGAAGTGAATGCCATGAACGCGAATTGAAGTTCCTTAACTTGCTCCTCAGCAGCATTTTCTTCTTCAGTGTCTTTGGGGGTATTAAGGTACAACCCGGGATTGGGTTGTAATATTTAATGTTAGAGACTTGGTTCAAATTGGCCCAAACGGGTCAAATGAGAATTGAAAACTAATAATCCTAGTATATGAGATAAGGATTTTAATGGTTATCGGGTGTGGTGTATATACCAAGTCATAAAGGGGTACTATGGGTAAATTGATGTTAAATCACTATTTTGGTAATAACTCGTTATAAGATTAAGATATAAACAGGAGTGACCCGGAATGGGGGTCATACATGTCAAATGGTGAAACTATAACCATTTGAAGTTGATATATAATGTTTGTCCTGTTGTGAATTGTCCTACAGGTAAGCATGATGGTAATAGAATGCATTGTCGAGTTCTCTAAAAGGAGTTACAAGGTATTGGTAACGGGTCACAACGTTGAACCTGTCAGGTACGTGAATTAAATCATGATGTCGGTAAGTGAAAAAAATGACCAAAACGCCATTCGGACTATGGTATGGGTGCATTTGATATTAACAGTTCGTCCAAGGCATAAAGAGTCAAACGACAAGGTTAGTGTAGACACTGACTTAAAAATGAATAACGGGGCCATGAAGATTAGATTTACGAACCATGAAGTTACTGGCTACAATATGGTTGTAGTGGAAAAAGGGTAACGCAATAACAGGGAAACGGGAAATGAGTATACATGGGCTGCTGGTGCCAGTGTACAATTACTTATTTCGTGCTCATTGGTTTAATCTGTAATTTTAAACCATTTAACTCATACAATTAATCCAAATAAGTAAACTGCTGTATAAACGACTCATGGGGTCGTAGAGGCTAAGGTTTTGTGCATGATCGTGCAAATCCTAATTTTTGATTGTAAATACAAAAATGACAAATATAAAAGAAGGACAAAAGGGGGATAATACTAAGTGAGAAGACCCTTTTAATGTTTAAAAAGAAAAAAATGTATAAAGACAATTATAGGGAAAGTATTAATGAATGGGTTAAATATACTTGTGTTTATTACAAGTAGATGTAAAGTATGTATGACTAATTGTTATGGTAAATTTCCATGACTGGTTATAACTTAATTGAAGGACATGGATTGATGGTCAAGCTGTCGAAGAACTGAACATAACCGTACCAAACAAGCTTCCGCTATAATAATTCATTTTAGAAGATAGTCTAATATAGTCTTCGTATCATATAAATATAAAATTATAAAATTTACATTACTAGTTATGTATGTCGTGTCATGTTATCACATTATCAACAAAAGTTTTAATTAGACCTGGTTTTTAAGTCCTAAGGAGTGCATGTTTACACCTTAAAATGTTATAAATGGGTTAGGGTCTTACACAAACCTTACAATGGCTGACATAAATGGTTGCCTAAATCTCCAGTAAAAGAGGCATTGAATTCAATATTAGATGATCAAAAGGACATGTCATGGCAACCTGTGACAACCTTAGATGAGTCAAGGTCACCAGTGTAACTATGGACTGGGTACCAAAGTCTAACTAATCTCGCACCTTGTGCAGGAACAACTATGGAGGAATATCATCAGACCTTGGTATGTTATAGTGGCTGTTCCAGGCACATGACAGGAGACATTTCCCAACTACACAACATTCAAATCTTTAACGGTGGGTATATGTCATTTACAGTAAGTAACGGTGTTCTAAAATTTGAAAATGTTAATTTTGTTCCTGAGCTGAAGCACAGTCTGTTAAGCGTGTCATAGATCTGTGATAAAGGTTTTTCAACTCATTTCACTAATAAAGAGTGTTTAATTTTAAAACCTGGTATCATCTTACCAGAAGACTAGATTCTTGTTCGATCACAAAGAATCTAGTGATCGACATGAACAAAAATGTTCCTGATGAAATAACCTGTTTGTTTTCAAAAATGTCAGAACATAATGCCATGCTTTGGCATCGTCGCTTGGTCATGCAAATGTGAAAAACTTAAACCGTCTTGCCAAAAATGATTTGGTGCGTGGTTTACCCGTCAAAGATTTTGTAACTATTGAAAAGTGTGTGGCTTGTGCCTTGGGTAAACACAGTCGAAAATCTCAAAAGCCAAAATTGATTAATACCATTTCATCTTTTTTTTCAATTACTGCATATGGACCTTTTCGGTCTGGTTCATGTTTTGAGTCTCTCTCGCATCTCTTATTGTCTCGTTGTTACTGATGACTACTCACATTTTACTTGGGTGTTTTTCTTGTCAAATAAGAGTGAAACTGCAGAATTGATCAAAAGGTTCGTGGTACTTACGGAGAATCAGCTGAATATAAAGCTGAAGGGCATTCGTTGTGACAATGGTACAGAATTCAAGAATGCTTCGGAATTATTTTTGTTCAGAAAAGGGGGCGCTTCGTCAGTACAGCTTAGCTCGGACATCATAACAGAATGGTGTGGCTGAAAGGAGAAACAAGACTCTTATCGAGGCAGCGAGGACCATGCTGTGTGATTCTAAACTACCATTATTCTTCTGGACAGAAGCTATTAATACGGCATGCTATTTTCAGAATTGGGTGATAATCAACAAGTCTCAAATGAAAACTCCATACTAGATTGTCTATGGTCAAAAGCCCACAATTGCACATTTCATAGCGTTTGGTTGCCCGTGTACTCTACTGAATCTCGAGTCAACTCCAAAATACGGGGCCAAAGCTGATGATTGTTATTTTGTTGGTTACGCTGGTCATACCGCCTACAGAGTCTACAATAGGTCAACCAAACAGATTTTGGAATCATATGATGTTCGTTGGTTGGAAGAAAACGATTCTGATTCCCGTGTTTGTTCTGACTGGCTATTCGATTACAATGAACTCTTCAAACCATTCAATGTACTTCCGGTTATCAACACAAAAACTTTAGGTGGTTCTACCATAGATGCTGAGAAAGAAGACCCACATGCCGTATCTCACATGTCTCCAATTCTGGATGATGATCTCACAGAACCACTTGATGTCACTCCGCCCGTCTCCGTCAATCAACCAGAAGAAGTTACTGAAACTGTGTCTTCAACTTCATCAGAAAATGTTCCAACAGTTGAGGGGGAGAGTCCTATTCGTCAAATTTTCAGGAGCATTCTGTTTCCCGATGTTATTCCGAATGAATACGTTGCCAGCACCTCATACTCATATAGTACGGTGGCTTCTAGATGGAAGAATCCCCTCACCGAGGTTGATGAGAATCTATCAAACTTACTTTCTACCGGAGTTGTTACCGAACAACCGATTCCATCAAGAACCCAACGAAATCATCCAATTGAGAATATCACAGGTCCTCTTAAAACAGGCGTGTCCACCAGAAGTTAGAGAGAACCAAAATCAGTAGAAATGGCTCTTCAGGAACCGAGCTGGGTGGATGCTATGCATGAAGAATTAAATCAGTTTGAAAAATTGAAAGTATGGAGGTTGGTTGACTTGCCGGAGGGAAAGAAAGCACTAAATACGATATGGGTGTTTTGAAACAAGCAAGATGATACTGGGGTTATTGTTAGAAACAAGGCATGGCTAGTCGTTCCTGGTTTCCGTCAGGTTGAGGTTTTAGATTACACTGAAGTCTATGCTCCCGTAGCTAGACTCGAAGCCATCCAGATTTTTCTGGCTTATGCATCATTCAAGGGTTTTACCGTCTATCAGATGGATGTTAAAACTGCGTTTCTGTATGGCGAAGTTAAGGAGGAGATTTACGTGGATCAGTCACTGGGGTTTGTAGACTCAGAATCCTACTCATGTCTACAAGCTAGATAAAGAACTATATGGTCTTCATCAAGCTCCTCGGGCGTGGTATGCTACATTGACGGCTCATCTTCTGGGTCACGGTTATAAAAGAGGGACCATTGATCAAACTCTGTTCCTTAAAACTGTCAGGAATGACTTGATTCTGGTTCAGATTTATGTTGATGACATTATTTTTGGGTCTACTAGTGCTGAGTTGTGTACTGAATTTGAAGAAGTAATGAATAAAAGATTTGAGATGAGCTCGTTGGGAGAAATGACAACATTTCTGGGGTTGCAGGTTCGTCAGAGCTCGATGGGAATTTTGCTGCATCAAGGAAAGTATGTTGAAGATATGCTTGCCAAATTTGAATTTCAAGATTCCAAGAGTGCTACCACTCCTATGGAGGAAATGCCTCTCATGTCATCTGATCCTGAAGTGAGTCCCGTAGATCAAACGTACTATCGATCGATGATCGGGTCCCTGATGTATCTCACCGCCAGTCATCTTGACATCATGTTCGTAATCTGTCAATGTGATTGTTTCCAGGCTAATCCTAACTCTCTAATTTAATTGCTGTTAAACATATTTTTAGATATCTGAAGGGACAACCGAAGTTAGGTCTTTGATATCCCAAATGCTCGGATTTTGATCTTTATGCTTTTGCTGATAGCAATTATGGTGGAGATGACATTGACAGGAAATCCATATCCGCTGGTTGTCAATTCTTGGGAAAGGGACTCATTTCTGATTGTTTTTGTTTTTATAAATATGATAATGAACGCTATCTGTGTCCTATTCACCTGGTTGGGCAGCTATTCCTATCGACCCTATTGGCCCTAATATCCTTATCTCCTATTGGCTTTCATTTTTTACAGTTTAAATAATGAGTTGTATTATATATACCAACAACTACTCAGGTGAACATGAATGGATACCAATAACTACTCAGGTGTGTTGGTTAATCATCGATCTCGTTAAAGTTTCGTTAAATATTTCGTTAGTTTATTAAGGAATAGATAAACTATGTTAGAATGTTCAGTTAGTATAGTTAGGGTACAAAGTGTAATTAGTTAATAGTTGGTGTATATTGTTGTAATCAGTTAGAAAATAAACGAAGCTTGCGTCGTTTATACGAACCATCGCAATGGTATATTGTAACTGCCAGCGGGTATAAATACCTCCTGCCACCATCATTGTAATCATCCGTTTCAATTACAAATCAATAATACAAGATTCGTTTATGTTATTTGTTGTTATTTACGTATTACTGTTCGTTTAATCGATCCCGTGGCCCTCAATTGGTATCAGAGCGAGGCTCTAAGAAAACCCCAATTTCGGAACCCTAATCGGTGAATTGCAATAACCAGGGAAGAAGACGGATAAGAATTACCTGTTGAAAGACCGACGAAAGATATCCGACCAGGAGAATCCAATTAAATTTAACTGCCGGCGTGACTTGTGGTAATCGGAAAAGTCAGAACGGTGGTTTGGGAAAGGACGGCAAGTTTAATTTTGTGGAAAGTGTGTTGATTTTGGGAGACAGTCATCTTATTGACCAAAATAAGATTGGTTAATGTTAGTGCACGGTTTTGCGTCTAGAGTCTTTGTAATTATCATTAATGTTTATTTAATATTTAAATGTAATATTTAATGTTTATTTAGACTAATTCGTTATGTTTGAGTCTAGTTCGCTAGGAATGTTAGCGAACTAAGACTAGTTCGTTAAGGTTAAGTCTAGTTCGCTAGGAATGTTAGCGAACTAGGACATTATATTGTACTCCCTCCTGATTCGTTAGGGGATGTTAACGAATCAGGGGGTGGTTCGTTAAGTTAATTTATTTAACGAAGGGGATGCTGGTTCGCTAAGGGATGTTAGCGAACCAGATCGTCTTCTATAAATAGTGAACCACTGTACACTTGTACATGTTGAAGTTTTGAGAGAATTAATATTATTCAGAAAAATTTAAAGTATTCTCTCTCTCTCTCAAGCTTCACAATAAACATACTGATAAATATATACTACATACTAATAGCAATCAAACTAACGTATTAGAGAGTTAGATCCGGATAATTAATATTAACATATAGATCTGGATTAGATCTAAGTTATTATATATATTGATTAGAATGATTATAAACGGGATCAAACAAGTGGTATCAAAGCTTTCGGGTCTCAATTCGCTTGGTTTGATTGTTATTGTTATATTTTTTGTGTTTATTTTCTGTTTGGATTGATTTTGAATCGATTTGAATTGAATTTGGATGGATTAGAGTGAATCTGGTTTGGTTAAGGTATTATTGATGTTCAATTGTGTGGAATTGGATTGTGGATTGGATTTGTAAGGTTATTGTGTTTTCGGTTTGAGTCCGTAAACAGGGGATTAGTTTTGATTGAAATTGGTTCGTGTATTGTGATAATCGGTTAGAGATATGTTGAGTTGAATTCGCGTTGTGATTACGAAGATTATGGTATATTATTTGTTAAGTTTGGTTAAGAATTGAGTGAGTATTACGAATCTGGAATTGATAAGTTTTAGGGTTTGATCTTCATATTTCTGGAAAATTGTTCTTGAATGTTTGAAGATTTGAAGATGAATGCGATTTGTTATAAAGTTTCAAGCGATTTGCTATGTCTTTAATTTGATTCGCTATCAGTTCTTGCCATTCGCTAATTAGTTCGCTAACTGATTCGTGTGAGTTAATCAATTCGTGTTATCTAGTTCGTTAACTAGATAACTGATTCATTTGACACGTGTTTGTCTTGGAATTTGTGCCATAACAACTTTTTGCCACGTGGCAGAAAGGAATCAAGTTTGTTACAAACGGTTGTAACAACCTGATTCGTTATAGTATAATTCGCTATAGTGTTGATTCGCTATCAACTGTAGCGATTCGTTATGTTGCAACTTGATACCGAGATAGGTTCACATTCTAAATGTCCAAGATTGATGAAGTTCAGTGACTTTGCCAAATGGGAACCTCGGTTTCGTGCACATTTGGGATCTGTTCATCCTGACTGTTCATATTATCTTAATGAGGTTTATGTTGCACCAATGATTGGTGATGATACTATTGGGTATACTCCTAAAGCTGTCTCTCAATACTCATAAGAAGAGAAGAAAGCTTTAGAAATCGAGATAAAAGCATATTCTACTTTGACTATGGCTTTACCAGAGAATATTTTTCATCAAGTTGGAAGTATCAAGAGATGTGCATCTTTGTTTCAACATCTGCGTATGAGAAGCATGGGTAACACAGCTGAGAGTAAGAAAGTGATGCTCAAGTTTCAATTTCTAAACTTTAATTTATTGAAAGGAGAAACAGTTGAAGAGATGACTACAAGTTTTAGTCACTTAATTGCTGAAATGGATAAAATGAAAATGGAAATTTCTGAAAGAGATAAAATTGACACTATCAAGAGTGTGCTTCCAAGTTCCTACTCAACATTTCTCATGGTTTTGAAAGAGAATGATTATTTTCTGAATGAAGATTTGACAGCATTTGAATTTCTACAAAAGATCGAAGCTAGAGAATATGATCTTAAGTGTCAAAAATCTTCCAAAGAAAATCAAGATCCAGCTTTCTATGGTGGAAGTATGCCTCTTAGTTCAACAATCTCACCAATCACTTCTTTTCTTACTCATGCCGCAAGTGAAAAAGAATCTGCTATATTTAATGATCCAAAAGTTTGTTTCTACTCTGCTGGTAATTCAGGTGGTTCTGGAAGTTCTACTAGTACCAATCCATTTGCTACACCACCTAGTGTGAATATGAAGGAAGCTGAGCAAAACTTTGCTTTTCTGACGGCATTTATGTCTTCATATGAAAACTTTGTGAGTAGTAAAATTGCCACAAGTGAGTTAACTGATGAGGATTATGATCAGATAGATCCGGATGATCTAGAGATCATGGATTTGAAATGGAATATGGCTATGATTGTTCGTAAAGTTAAAAGATTTATGCAGAGAACTGGAAAATATCTTCCAGCGTTAAACAAGAAGTTGGGTTTTGACAAATTAAAGGTGAAGTGTTATAATTGTCAAGAATTCGGGCATTTTGCTAAGGAATGTGACAAACCAAGAAAAGAATACACTGGACCTCGTGGTCAAAGTCAAAATGTTTCTTCACCATGGGGAAGTGATGCTGAAAAGAAACCATCTTCTTCAACAACACAAGCAATGTTAGCAGACGGGACTGATTGGTCACAACGGCTACTATGCAATGATGTTCAAGCAAATTTAGCTATGTTTGGGTTACATGAAGATTGTCAAGATGCTACTGCTAGTGTGATGTCTTCAGATAATGATTCTGGATCTGATTCTGACGATTCTTGTGACAAGTTTTCTGAATCAATGTTTGCTTGCATGGCTAAGATCAATGAGGTTAGTAATTCTATCTCTTCTACTTCATTTGTTAAAGCATCATGTGTTGATTGTGAATCTAATAACTCTAAGTTAGAAGCTTTGAAAAATCAAAATGATAATCTTATAAGAGAAATTGCTTCTCTTAAAGACACTTATCGACGATCTCTTGAGTCTCAAATGAAATCTCGAGAAAAGATTGAAGCATTGTCAATAAGTAATCATGATCTCAAAGCCGAGTTATCTGTGAAAATGACCATTGATGACCAAAAGTTTCAGGAAATCTTAAAACATCGTTCTAAGATAACTGAGCTTGAGAATGAGGTCTTGAGTTGAAGAACAAATTGGGTAAATTTTGAAATTCTTCATTTTTATTGAATGAAATTATTGAAGTTTCTGGAAAACAAAAAGATTCTAAGAAAGGTATTGGTTTTGTTGAAATTCCACCACCTTTTCATAATGATTATAAAATTAATCCTTTTGCAAGAAAAGAATAGAATTTGATTCAAAAGGAATCTGTGATTTCTGAAAAACCTAAAATGGTTAAACCTGAAATTGTCAAACCCCAAGTTGCTCCTCAAAAATCTCATGTCCAAAGCACAAAGGTGTTTGTTGAACACAATGACGAGGTCATTATCGAGGATGTGTTTGAACCAGAGATTATACACAAGAATAAGAACATTCCCAGTTCTAGTCATATTCTGTGCGAACCTCACGAATTTGAGGAAGCAGTGTATGGTTCACACAAATCTCAAGAGAAAAAGGATAATTCAAAGAAAATGAACTCTCTGAAGGTAAAGAAGTCAGTTAAACCGAAAATTTCTGATGAGGATTTAATGCGTTTCATTAATCCTTCTAGTTCTAAGCCATCTGCTGCTAGAGTTTTTAAGTTAAAGGGAATGGACACAATGTTCACTGAAAAAGATATTCCAATTAGTATCATTAAGCCTGAGCTAATTGAGAGTGTTTTTGTCAATGAAACTTCAAAAATTCAAGAACTTGAACGTGTGTATGCTCAAACAAAAACATCAGTTCAATCTGATCCATTGACTAAGGCAAAACAATTTTTAAAACAAGCTAAGATTAACTTTGTTAAGTCAACTGGAACAGATACACTAAAAAGCTTTTCGAACAGTTCTAATTTAGATTTTTATTTAAAGAAGAAATCTGAATTATCTGATGAGTTTGCTAAGAGCATGACTAAAAATATGAGTCATCATCAACCATCTATTCCAATTTCTTCTAAACATCACCATGTGGACATGCGAACGTGTTTTTTATGCGGTCAACAAGGCCATGTTGTGAAGAATTGTAATCGACAGAACTTTCAAAATCTTCATCCTTTTATCAAGGACAAATCTAAACCAATTCCAGTGGTTAAGGAGATTCTGAAATGATCTGTGTCATATGCTGATGATACTCATACTCTGTTCTCTGATGTGAATCCTCGGAAGGTATTTCATATCAATGAGACACATGGTCAAGTGAAACCAAAATTCATTCCAACTGAACCTATATGTCAAAACAGGAATTCAAACATTGTTCAGGCAGCTTTTTTAAGACGAAAGTCTAAGAAGCCGGTAACTTATTCACAAGTGGCTGAACAACAATTGAAAACTGTTAAAGTTAATGATCAAAGAGAAAACCAAAAGGTGCCCAAGACTGAGGCCTGGGCTGCCTTTTTGAACTAATCACTTTTGTTTATGTGTAGGGTTCATCCAAGACCATTTCTGGTGAAAACTGGATCATGGATAGCGGATGTTCTCGTCATATCACTTGAAATCTCAACCTATTAACCAACGTAAGAAATATTCAAGGGGGTTATGTAGCGTTTGCTGGGAATTCTGGGGGCATGATCACACAAGAGGGTGATGTTTCAAATGGTCATATTATATTTGAAAAAGTAAATTATTGTGACAAGGTTGATCATAACTTATTGAGTGTATCGCAGATATGTGATAAAAAGTACACTACAATATTTACCGATAAAGAGTGTCTTATCTTGAAACCGGGTTTTATTATTCCCGAGGACATGGTTGTCATGCGATCACCACGATCAAATGATATTTATGTCTTAAACATGAGTTCTAAGATATCGACATCGATCGAAACATGTTTTGTCTCGAAAGCAACCGAGAAAGACTCGATTCTATGGCATCGAAGAATGGGTCACATTCATGTTAGAAAGATGAATTATTTAATGGCAAATAATTTAGTTGAGGGTGTTTCGTTAAAGAACTTTAAGTTATCTGATCACTGTGTTGCATGCAAGAAGGGCAAACAGAAGAAGAAGACACATCCTTCTAAGTTATTGAATTCCATTAATACTCCTCTTGAACGACTTCATATGGATTTGTTTGGTCCAGTGAATCGTGCGAGTATTTCTGGCGACTGGTATTGTCTGGTAGTGACAGATGATTATTCAAGATATTCATGGGTGTTATTTATGAGTTCAAAAGATCAAACACCTGTTTTGGTACAAAACCTTATTACTAAGATAGAATCACTGTACAAACAAAAGGTGAGGAGAATCCGAAGTGATAATGGTACTGAATTCAAAAACACTATTTTGGATTTCTTTTGTATTCAAAAGGGAATTCACCGAGAATATAGTGCACCTTATTTACCACAACAAAACGGTGTTGCTGAAAGGAAAAATAGAACTCTGATTGAAGCTGCACGTACAATGCTTGCTGATTCAAAGCTTCCTATTCAATTTTGGAATGAAGCAGTGAACACAGCTTGTTATACACTTAATCGGGTTCTAACAGTAAAGCGACTCAAGAAGACAAGCTATGAAATATTAAATAACAGAAAACCTAATTTAAAGTACCTGGAACCATTTGGGTGTCCATGTACAATGTTGAAGAAGGATTCGGGTAAATTTGATGAAAAGGCTATCGAAGGATATTTCTTGGGATATGCGTCTCCAAAGAAAAGAGTATTTAATTTTACATCTGGCTGTGTTGAAGAATGGTACCATGTGGACTGTCAAAAGTACACAACTCCTTCTCAAGAGAAAGGTCCAGACTAGATGTTTGACTATGATAGTTTATTTAACTCTTTTACTCCTTCAGCTGAACACATCGATGAAGATCTGGTTAGAGCATACTTTGAAGAACACTTGAACATTCCAAGCTCTTCAATTTCAAATGCAGTTGAAGTTCAACCAGATGCTACAACTGAAGAATCTCAAGTTGTTCCTCCAATTAATCTTGACAGTGCTTCTACTTCTTCCGATGATGATCAAGCTGAGATTCAAGTTATTGATCTTGATAGTGATAATGCTTCATCTCCCGAATTGGGTGAACATTACACTAATTTATTTGATAATGTTGTTGTTCCTGAAAATCCTACTCTTCGGATTCATGGATATCATCCACAGGACAATATCATTGGAGAACTTGATGTGGGCGTTCGTACACGTAATCAAGTTGCTTCGTCAAGCGACATTAACGTATTGTGTGCTTACACTAATTTACAATCTTCGGGAATTGTGAATATTGCTAAATTCAATTGCTTTCTATCTCAAGTTGAGCCAACGACAGCTCGTAAGGCACTTGATGATCCTTCTTGGGTAGAAGCTATGCAAGAGGAATTACAGCAGTTTGCACGATTGGGTGTTTGGGATTTAATAGACAAGCCTGCTAGAGTCAAGAAAGCTATTCCTACTAAGTGGGTATTTAAATGTAAAAAGGACGATCGAGGGGTCATTGTCAGAAACAAAGCACGTTTAGTGGTGCAAGGTTTTCATCAGCAAGAGGGTATTGATTATACTGAGGTATATGCTCCAGTTGCAAGATTAGAGTCGATTCGAATCTTCCTGGCTTATGCTGCTTACAAGAGTATCAAGGTTTATCAAATGGATGTTAAAAGTGCTTTTCTCAATGGTGAATTACATGAGGAAGTGTTTGTTCAACAACCACCTGGTTTTGAAGATCCTGATTATCCAGACCGTGTTTACCGTTTAAACAAGGCCCTGTATGGTCTACATCAAGCCCCGAGAGCTTGGTATGGAACGCTCGCCGACCATCTAACTGATAATGGATTCAAACGAGGAACTGTTGACTGCACTTTATTTCATAAAACTGTTGGTGATAATGATCTTGTTCTAGTCCAGATTTATGTTGATGATATTATATTTGGGTCTACAAACGACACTTTATGTAAGGAATTCGAGAAGTCCATGCAAACAAAGTTCGAAATGAGCTCGATGGGAGAGATGAATTTCTTTTTAGGGTTGCAGGTTCATCAATCTGATAAAGGAATCTTCATTCATCAGACTAAATATGTGAACGACGTCTTGAGCCGATTCAAGATAACTACCAGAAAAATCCCTTCAACTCCTCTTCCAGTGGGTCACAATTTATCTCCGGATGAATTGGAGGATACCGTTGATCCGACCCTTTATCGTGCTATGATTGGTTCTCTAATGTATTTAACTGCTTCTCGACCCGACATAATGTTTGCTGTTTGTGTGTGTGCTAGGTATCAAGCTAGTCCCCGAGTGACTCACCTGGCAGCGTTCAAGCGTATTTTGCAATATCTACGGGGAAATCCTGACATCGGGTTATGGTACCCCAACGATAATACTTTCGATTTTACCTCCTACTCAGACTCAGATTATGGAGGATGCAAGATCAATTTCAAATCAACGACTGCAGGATGTCAATTCTTAGGAAACCGGCTTGTTTCCTGGAAGTGTAAGAAGCAGACAACGGTCTCTACTTCAACCGCCGAAGCTGAATAGGTTGCAGCCTCGAGTTGCTGTTCCCAGGTTCTGTGGATACAACAACATCTTCGCGACTACGGTTTGAAGTTTCTTACTACTCCCATTTTAATTGATAATTCTGCTGCTATAAGTATCACCAAGAATCCCGTACAACATTCTAAAACGAAACATATCGAGATTCGATATCATTTTATACGGGATTGTTATGAAAAGAAATTAATTGATCTTGAGAAAGTACACACAGATTTTCAAAAAGCCGATCTATTTACCAAAGCGTTCGATAAAACACGTTTTACTTTTTTGCTTGGTTTAAATGGATTGAAGACCTTTGCTGAGATCCTAAAATTATGATAATTATCTTTTAATTGCTTTATAGATTTAGTCTTATTTTATGTTTTAGGTTTTAGGGGGAGAAATCTAGAAAATACAAAAAGAATGTGTTTTCGTTTGTATAGATAAAATCCAAAAACATTAAAAATTAAGGAAAAATTCAAAAATATTGTGATTTCTGTTCTTTAAGTTTTTCCTTTAAAATTTAGAAAAATCAAAAACATTTTAAATTTTGAGAAACCAAAAAGAATGTGATTTATGTTTTTGTACAGAAAAATCCGAAAATCCAAAAAGATTGTGAAGTTTATTTTGTTTATAGGAAATTTGAAAAAGACAAAAATATTGTGTTTTTAAAGTTTGTACAGAGAAAAACCAAAAAGATTTTTAGATTATTTTCTCGCTGAAAATTATGTCGGTTATTTAAGTTTATGAAGCATGCTTGAATGTCTTGGTCATATGATTCACTTGTGGATTGAAGGTTAGCCATTTATTTATTAACTTAAGTTAACTGGGGCGATTAAATTTATCTTTATTTTATTTTTATGCTCCTCAAAATTTTGAGTTTTTGAAGCAAAAAGAGAAAATGATAGTACATTGATTTTCTAGACCCCAAGTTCAGCAAAAAGTAAGCTTAAAAGACTGCGTGCTTAATTGCATTGGTGCATTGGTAGGTCTTAAAACAACCAAGTAGAGTAAAGTATGTGATATAAACATAAAGAAACGCCAAATTGAAAGGGGTGTTAGTCTCTAGCAAAAGTCTTGGTGAGGATGGCAGAAATGTAATAACCAGTCATATTCAAGCCTTATATTTGTTGATCACCCAAAAATCAAATAAAGCAAATAACAGCGTTAAGATTATGGACATTGTGAGTCTTTATGCGGCTTAACCATCTGGGTATTCATATGCATGAATATTTCACTCGCTTTCTAGAGCAAACCCAAAGTCATTAAACTTGATCACCGCTGTGCCTCGTACAATTTAAATTACTGACTTGATCAAAATCCGTTGTTAGTCATAAAATTGTTCCTCCTTTCGTGCGTCTTAATACCATTAAGAAACGGACCCCAGGGGATACAATGTATGTAAGCCGACAGATGGACTCGTGCATACTCATTCACAGTAAAGGAAACTTGATGCATTGCTCAAAATTTCTACAATTGGTATCAAAATTTTGATCAACAATATAATGGTTTAAGTCAAGTTGGGGTGATTTGGCAAAAACAAATTAAGCTTGAACTGAGATTAGAGGCTGATAATTTCTGATATTCTGTGCTCTAATTGAACTATTTAATCATATCACAAAAATACTTGAATGTATGTTATTAGACTTATGTGGACAACAATACCAATGACCGAATTATCGCCAGTCATAATATCGCTGAAATATAAAACTGTGATGGAAGGGCAATTTGGTCAATATGATTCTCTGCTCAAACTCAACAAAAATACAAAAATATGTACTGCTTTTGATAAAATCATTAAAAAAAACACAAAAAGTTGGTCTATTTTAAAGGATTGGATATTCTTCTGTAAATACATTCTTTAATTTTTAAAAATTTTTACAAAATTCCAAAAATATTTTCGTCTTCTTTATACTATTTACTTAAATAAATTTTTTAAGTTAAGTTTCGGTTATCTGAAACAATTTTAACGTATTAGGTTTTCGGGATATAAGGGTTTCTCGATAATTTAACTTATTGATTTATTTCATTAATTTATTCATTTATTTATTTAACTTAAAATTAAATAAAAGGGTTTAATTCGCTAAACTCCCATTCGTTATTTATGGATAACGAACTAGGTGATTCCTTAGCGAACTAGCATCTGGTTCGCTAACCTAATTCGCTTCCGCACTCTGTAACGAATCATCCCTTCGTTATACATATTTAACGAATCATGACACGAATCATGTCTTGATTCGCTATCTTTAATTTAACGAATCACATTGTGATTCGCTAACATAAGCTAACGAATTGAGTTAGCGAATGGGCTAATTCGCTAAATTTAAGTTAAACGAATCGTCTGATTCGTGCAAGTTGTGCCTAGGGTTTCGTGTATCGCTATATAAGACAAGATAACGAATAGTATTCCACTGTTCGTCTTCTTTCTTCATCTTTCAGAAACTATTCAAATTCTCTCTGATATTTTCGATCTTTAAGTTTGAACATTTCAAAGATCAATTTGAGTGTCTAAGGTATAAATGTTCTTGGCGATATCATTTTCGTCAAAAATGACAATGAATTAACTGTTGAATTATGTGATTTTAGGGATTTAAGGGTTTGAACCTTTGAAACTCTTTTGAGTATAATTTATGTTCTTAAATTGTCTGATTTTGATATAATTATGATCGGAATCACTTTCCGATACCCTTGGTGGACTCTAATCAATATTTGATTATTGTTTGCTGGGTTAATTATTGTTATGTGTTCTTGATATTCACTGTTGGTTCGTTTGATGATTAACACATTTGGGTAATGAGTCTCAATCTCATTCACCTACATTAACGAGTGTGTTTCCGAGCTTAACAAGCTGATTATCGTGTTAGTTCAACGATGATTATGGCCGAATTGAATCTGGGTTAAGATGTTGACCATTATTGTTCTTGATAATTTTGACCTTGACTTTGTGAAGTCAAAGAAAAAGTCTTAATTTTGACCATTCGTTAGTCTTAGCGAATTGGAACTGTTTCGTGTCCAATTCGTTAAGATTTTACACGAACTAGCTTAGCGAATAAGACGTCACAAGAATCAGAGTTCGATTCGCTTAAAATATAACGGACTAGAGTTTAGTTCGTTAACTTAATTAATGATTCGCTAAGTCCAGTTCGTTAAGTTATTTACTTGATAGCGAATCGCCTGATTCGTTATCTTTGTATAACGAATCAGTGTGATTGTTAACGAATGACATCTAAAAAAAAATTAATTAGTTTACTAAATTTAATATTCAATTAATTTAATTAAAGATTATAAATCGTCTAATACGAGTAACTAGATTAATTACACATATTTTTTTTGGATATATTGTGTGTTATCTATTCTTATGTACGGTTTTTTATTTATAATAGTAAATCATGGCTGAACAAGAACAACCACAGGAACAACCTCGTCAAGAACAACCACAAGGACAACCACCACAACAAGCTCAACAAGTCGAAATGATTCTATTACCGTTTGATAAGAAGCACAACATCTGTGCTTATGTCGATCATGATGTGGCTGATTTAAGGACGTTCGGAGCTATGTTGAATTTCTTACGCCGTTCGAAGATACATTATGCAATCACTGCTAAACCTAAGGTGTATCTTAGTATAATCAGGCAGTTCTGGAACACGGCAGTATATGTTGAGGAAAGTAATTGGGTTCAAGCTACAATTAATCAGTTTCCGATCACGATTGATGTTGAGGTCATTCGTCGGTTACTTCAATTTGACGATAGTGATGATTACCCGAGTGAATTTGACAGGACGCTGGTTAGGGAGCTATTCACAAGATTAAATTATGGGGGTGATATTCGTCGATCAATTTTGAACAAGAATGGGTTGTGTCCACCTTACAAGTATTTGCTGCATGTCTTGCTTCATTGCTTGAGTGGACGTCGCGGTGGTTTCGATGAATGTAGACTGAGCTTACAATCGGCATTTGTTGCTTTAATCCTGAACAAGCCATTCAACTATTCAGAACTCATCTTTGATCATTTGAAAGAGCAAGTTCAGCAAACTCTACCGTCAAAGAAGTTCTTGATGTATCCACGCTTGCTACAATTAATTATTCAAGATCTGATACCGGATTTGGTGATTGATCGATCGTTGGTGAACGATGTTCTTGATATGGAACATATGAAAGCTAAAACGGTGCATCGGATGTTGATTTATCAAAAGGATAAGCCACAGGACAAAAGGATGATTGGTCATATAATCAATCCAGATTATGTATGTCCTCCTAATGAACGCTGGATCCATGATGATTCGGATTCCGAGCGTGAAGGGGGAGAAGGTGGGAACAATGATGGTGGGGATGATGATGGTAACAATGGTGATGGTGATGATGGAGCTGGTGAGCGAGCTCTGAAAGAACAACAAGATGCAGTTGATGCTGCCCTAGCTGCCACCATGAAAGCTCAGCTAGAACGAAAACGAAAGGGCAAAGCTGTAGCTACTGATGAACCATCGAAGAAGCCCCGTGTGTCTTCTGGGGCTGGTGTAATTATTGGAACACCACCACCTCGTCAATCAACTACTCAAAGCTCGGCGGTGCCGCTAACTACTAGCACTCCGATGCTTACTTTGACCACGAAGATGGTGTCACATGAGAGGCTCGGTTTAATTCCTCAAATGGAGTTGACCGAGATACCGAGGCCTCCTGCTGTGCTGTCTACTGTCTCTTCAACAACTTCAATGAGACCTCCTCCTCTGCCTACAACTACTCTTCCTCCACCTCCGCCTAGTGATGTCTCATTCATGAGAATCACTCGGCCTCAAGGACCTGTTCAACCTGTTCATCCATCTGTATACAACTTACCACCAGGTCGACAAACAGAAATGCTGCTTAATCTGCTACATTTATATGAAAATCAAATGGCAGCTGACAGACAAACTCAAGAACGACTCATTGAGAATCAACGAAAGATGATGAGTTATATTTCTTTCTGTCAAAAGGAGACCAAGGCGTTACGTACGATTGTTGAGTCTTAGAGGGTGAAATTAAAAGAACAAGGTGAGTTAATTTTACAATTAACTTGTAAAGAAGATGCCCTCAAGAAACTCAAAAATGATGATAATGATCCTGATGAGTCTGATGCAGGAGGTGAGCCTAAACAATCGCACGGTTCATCCTCTGGTGCTGGTGTTAGTGGCGCTGATGATTCAAACAAACAGATAATTTCATTTCAAGATCCAACAGCTGCCAAGCCCATAGAAATGATTGAGGCTAACACGCTGATATTTATTGATGAATTGGGGATAGTTAGAAGTATGGTGAACAAAGATGAGATACAGATTGGTGAGTTTGTGGTTAGATCTTTGACAAGGGAGCAGATCTCGATTCTACTTGGACTAAATGACGATCAGCTGACTTTATTAGAGACTGAGCCCGATGTCGAAGTGATCAATGAGGATGAAATGGAAGTTGATCCGATATTTATGGATACGGATTTTATTTATGAGAACGAGGAGATTGAGATGGAGGATATTACAGCTGAAGAGTACCCGGACTTGTATCAACACGAAAATGTTGATCAAGGTGCTCCGGTATTTCATGAAGACATAATTAAAGAGACTGAGGATGATTTGGAGAAGATTGCGCAGCGAACGGTTCCTTCACTCAAAGAAGTGACTGATGATGACATTGAAAGATGGTTCAAACGCCAGAAAGTGGGTAAGATCATCAGTGCTTTTCGGTATGTAGATAAAGAAAGAAAGGATACCGCTGCTGCTTGGATTAAGGCAAATCAGATGACTACCTTCAAGACTGTTTCTAAGGTACATGGTGATATTGTCTCCTGGCTCTATGATTCAGACCTTAAGGTATGTATTGTGAAATGGGAAAAGGGTGTCCAATATTTCGAGAGGATAATGGATGTTTTAACATTACCGCGTTGGATGTACGCACCCTCGCGAGACGTCCATTTATCAATCGTGGGGGTAACCGAATGGCTGAGTGGTTCCATCAACACTTACTGTTCGAGGTCAATCATGGCTTCAAATTCTTCAAGCCCCAGGTCCCAAGACGTAAACGTACTGATGGGATTGATCCAAGGACCGGCTGGAAGAAACTTGTCTTGAAAGTGAAGCCACCAAAGACAATGAAAAGGGTTCCTGTGAAGACATTGCCTCAAGATATTCATCTGTCTTTCAACCGTTGGTACTATGACAATCGTACTGGCGAGGCCGTTATTGTTCGTGGTCGAGGACTACAGACTGAGCTCATCAAGATAATCGATCCGATGTGGTTGGTTAATTTATCAGAGACAGACAATGACGTGCTACACAGGAAGCAGATTTTGTTTGAACGCCAAGAAGATTACGACCTGGCTATGCAATTCCAACGTGTTGTTCGTGTATGCCATGAACATGGGATTCATAGTTGCAGAGATTGGCAGACAAAGCGTTTCAAATAAGTTAAAGACAAAGGGCTCAAGACGAGGGGGTGTCTGTTAGTGCACGGTTTTGCGTCTAGAGTCTTTGTAATTATCATTAATGTTTATTTAATATTTGAATGTAATATTTAATGTTTATTTAGACTAATTCGTTATGTTTGAGTCTAGTTCGCTAGGAATGTTAGCGAACTAAGACTAGTTCGTTAAGGTTAAGTCTAGTTCGCTAGGAATGTTAGCGAACTAGGACATTATATTGTACTCCCTCCTGATTCGTTAGGGGATGTTAAAGAATCAGGGGGTGGTTCGTTAAGTTAATTTATTAATGAAGGGGATGCTGGTTCGCTGGGGATGTTAGCGAACCAGATCGTCTTCTTTAAATAGTGAACCACTGTACACTTGTACATGTTGAAGTTTTGAGAGAATTAATATTATTCAGAAAAATTTAAAGTATTCTCTCTCTCTCTCTCTCTCTCTCTCTCTCAAGCTTCACAATAAACATACTGATAAATATATACTACATACTAATAGCAATCAAACTAACGTATTAGAGAGTTAGATCCGGATAATTAATATTAACATATAGATCTGGATTAGATCTAAGTTATTATATATATTGATTAGAACGATTATAAACGGGATCAAACAGTTAATTAATAAACAATTATTAATTTATTATTAAAAAAAAGGTATTCAAGATATTTATTATTTTACTAAAATAATAATATAGAAATTTGAATAAACAAATTCGAACCTGTGTGATTCGAATAGCAAGACTCCGAACCTTCGTGATTCGTTGAGAATAAGTGGCTCCGAACCTTCGTGATTCGTAGAGCAAGAGTAAGACCTGTGTGGCATCTAAGACCTGTGTGGCAATCTAAGTCCTGTGTAGGAATCTAAGTCTTGTGTGGCAATAAGACCTATGTGGCAAACAAATCTTTTGTGGTAAAAGCAAAAACATGTGTGGTTTAGATTGCCACCTAGGAGCGGATAAAAGTTCGACACCTAGGAGCGGATCTAGTTCAGAAAGGACGTCTACAGACATTAAGGAGTGAGTTGGAGAAGTTAAAGATGAAAGAAAATAAAACAGTGGGTGATTTCTCTGGAAAATTGGGAAGCATAAGAGCCAAATTTAAAAGTTTTGGTTCCAATCTCAAGGATAAGATAATTGTAAGGAAATTGCTCAATTCAGTTCCAAAGAAATTTCTACCAATCGTGATATCTATCGAGCAACATTTGGAAATTGACAAAATGCCATTTGAAGAAGCGGTAGGAAGAATAATAGCTTTTGAAGAACGCCTTAAAAGTCAAGACGAACCAGAAGACGATAACGAAAGAAAGCTTTTGATGGCTAGTAATCATCCTAAGAACTGGCGTCATAGAAAATGTCGTGGTAATAGAAGCCAAGACAAAGATCAAGGAAGAGAACCTTTCAAAGAAGAAAGAAGACGTGGAAATGCGAGTCGCGGAAACAAAGACAAAAGTGATCTCAAGTGCTATGAATGTAATGAATATGGTCACTTCGCATATGAATGCCCAAAGTGGAAAAACAAAGAAAAGGAAGATCCGGAGGCTCATCTCATACATAGTTTAACTACGCTACTATGAAGACAAAGCAAGACATGTTGAAGATCGAGATTAAGGGGGTGATTGTTGGTTAATCATCGATCTCGTTAAAGTTTCGTTAAATATTTCGTTAGTTTATTAAGGAATAGATAAACTATGTTAGAAAGTTCAGTTAGTATAATTAGGGTACAAAGTGTAATTAGTTAATAGTTGGTGTATATTTGTTGTAATTAGTTAGAAAATAAACGAAGGTTGCGTCGTTTATACGAACCATCGCGATGGTATATTGTAACCGCCGGTGGGTATAAATACCTCCGGCCACCATCATTATAATCATCCGTTTCAATTACAAATCAATAATACAAGATTCGTTTATGTTATTTGTTGTTATTTACGTATTATTGTTCGTTTAATCGATCCCGTGGCCCTAAAGGTGAAAATGTTGTTGGAAATAATGGACCGGTCCGATTAATTTAATGCGACCAACCGAGTTACGACCCGTAAGAGTTACACCTTGGACAACGAACATTAAATACGCTTAACTCGCTTAACCGGTAATGACGAACATAAAACGAATTTATTATTTATACTAAATATAAATATTATGTTTATTTACTAGCTAAATAAATTGATTCGGGCTTTAAACGAGAGTTGGATCGAGTTGGACTTTGAGGCCCGGTTGTCATCTTATTATGATTATATATTATCATAATCATAATAATAAAGTGTGACTCCATGTTTTGAAAGAAAACGAACAGTAGAAGGCCCTCGTGTTTTTGTTTTCATTAACAACAAAACACTAAACCCTACTCCAACAATTTGGGAGAACATGGAGCTGACCTCCATAATTCAAACAACAATCTCGTACTCACGGCAACAACAAGACAAGAGTTGTAGGCTGCAACACAAGCCGCCGGCCACCGCTGCCGTTTCGAGCGACCACCGGTCACCACCGCAGTCAAGACGACCGCAGCCACCGTGTCTGCCACTATCATGATCTGCTGCTGCCGCACCAGCCACGCACGTCGCTGCCACAGCCGCTGTCCGCGCCTGCCATGCGCCGTCCGTCGCACCCGCTCTTGTTCTGTTCGTCACCTAGCGTTAGTTCGTTGAACCTCGGTGTCTCGAATGGTTAGTTATTAACCACAAAGGTATATTTATCTCATCGGTAGTTAGATATATTAATTGTTATACATTATACCGTGCTCGTATAGTATGTAACCAGATCCTGTCGGGTTTAGTTTTGGTGCTGATTACTCGTTTACTTTTCCGCTGCACATATATTAATTAATTGGATTAATTCTTATTTGTCATGTTTATTGAACCGGGTTTTAATAAATAATTTTTGACTGATCACCATTGAAACCCAATAGTGGTATCAGAGCCTTGGTTACAACATGCGAGTCGGTACTGGTCTTTTAGACGGAATTAGAACACAACCTTTAACTGGTTTTAAAGTTTCTGATCTAATTGTTTATAGGGCAACTTTATATTTTGGTCAAAATTTATTAGTTTTGTTTGACCAAAAGCTTGCCCGATTTATTGTGTGATTGTTTCATAATATGTAAATCTGGCCCGACCGTGTTTTGTGATTGCTTGTGATGATTTGGTTTTGGTTTTTGGTTTTGACCATATTAATGGTTTAAAGTTGTAATAGCTAGGGTTTTTCCTTTATTGTATTTATTTTCTTTATATATAATGTATTAAACGAAGACCCGAAGACAAACATCAAGGAAGCCAAACAGGAATCACGAAGTCAGTGGGAGTTTCTTAAGACGACGATTGGATGCACTCAAGTTCATCCTTGTGGTTGTTTGTGTGTTGTGATCCCGTGACCCGTTCGGTCTTGCTAATAGGCTCTAGCAAGATCGAACAAATATTTGGCCATATAGATTTACATATTTTTATTGCTTTTGTGGTTGCATATACTTTATAACTGTTATATTATGACCAACCTCACACCAATATATATTTTAAAAGGAATTTTAAAATAATAAAAATGATCATTTTAAAACAAGTTCTAAAAGGAGTTTTACAACTTGGCAAATTAATTTTTAAAACAAATAATAACCAGTTATGTTTTTGTGAATTAAACTAAATTTAATTTTCAAAAACTTATAACTTAATAGATTTTCTATTAACTTAAATTGGTTATATGTATCGCGACAAACTTAGTTTTAATAGGTTATTAAAACTAAGAGTCCTGAGAGATGAAAGAGTTCATCAAGTTGTCCCGATTAATAAAGTAAAACTGGACTTTTACTCTATTTGGTAAATTCTAAAATTAATCCCAGTTTTAAAATAAATAGTCTATGCCATCCTACTATAAGCCACACTTGAGGCATACTGCGAAATTTCAAGTGTTTGGAGCTACAGCACCGCACTTTTTTTCTAGCTTATCTCTTCAATATGAAAGGGTTTCGTTGACACATCCGGCCCTTTCACACGTGAGTATACTAGGGTGACTATTACTTTACTCTTTTGTTACGTGCTACAACTGTCTGATGACTAAAGTGGGCATAGATGAGGCTAAACCTATCAACTTAGGCAATTGTTGTCTTAATAGGCCTCATAACCGAGAGTTGTGCTTTATTCACAATTGGCAATCGTTGTCAATCTGCCTAACCACTTACTAATGTTGTGTGCTACAACTTCCATTACTAACTAGAAGCCAGATTCTCAAGTTCCTATTTTATTAATGTTAATTGGGTCATTAATAATGGAATTAAAACATCGAAAATACTAATTAAAATTAATTTTGCTTATTAAACAGATGTCAACTGATAATAACTCGTCATTTACTCCCAAGCATGTACTTGAGAAAGAAACGCTGAATGACACCACCTTTCTCGAATAGCACCGCAATTTAAGAATAGTTCTCAATATGGCAAATAAGCACTCTGTCAGTGCTCATGTGCTTAAGAAAAAGGGTACATTGACTAAATTTGGTTGTCCCCTACCGGATGAAATGGTAGCGGATTTCATCTTGAACCCTCTCCCCAGTTCTTACGACTAGTTCGTGAAGAATTTCATTAAGAATGTCTGGCGATGACAGTGGTGAATATTCCAATAAAACTAATCAAGTTCGTGTGGTCAAATCTATGGGTGTTAAGAAGCCCAACCCAAGAAAACGGGTTATAACAACAAAGGTAAGAAAAAGGTTACTGTTGCTGCCACGTCTGCCACCAACACTAACAAGAAGTTGCAAAACCACCACTGCCGCATCATGAAGAACGCCAGTGCTTTGAATGCAACAAGGTGGGGAACTGAAATGTAACTACCCAAGAACCTGGCCAAGCTGAGATAAGAGGGTCATTGGAGAATGCTCCTCTTAAGGGATTTCTATTTTTGTTATTGGACTTTTCACTGATTCTGAAAACACATGACCTGACTCTTTTGACGAATACAAGTCTTGCTCAGTTGACAAACTCGCCAAAGACTTCTTCACTCATAAAAGTGAACGAGCGAATGATCTGCTAGGACTCATACATACTGATGTTTGCGACCCTTTCAGAACCATGTCTAGAAAACAAGAAAAATACTTCGTTTCTAATATTGGTAAATATGCCTATGTCTTTCTTATGAAACACAATCTTAAAAATTTTAAAAAGTTCAAAGTCTTAAAACGAAGTAGAATACCGTCAAATGATTAAAACACCTCGATTTGATCAACGTGGAGAATCTCTCAGCTCGGAATTAATACATCATCTAAAAGAGCGTGGAATTGTTTCATGACTCACTCCACCTAGCACACCCCAACATAATGGCGTGAGCGAGAGGAGAAATCGAACCTTGCAAAACGCGATCCGATCGATGATGTGTAGAACTAACTTGCCTCACTCCTTTTGGAGCTTTGCCCTTATGACTGCTGCCCGCATTTTCAATCTGGATCCAACTAAAAGGGTTAACAAAACCCCATGTGAGATATGGCATGGGCGTAACCCAGTTTGTCTATCCTTAGAGTATGGGGATGCGATGCATATGTCACAAATTATTCTGATGACAACCTCGATCCCCGCGGCGTAAAAGTTGTTTTCGTCGAGTACTATAACCAAAGCGAATATTATTTCTTCCACCCTGATACAAATTTGATTTCTATCAAAAGATAGGGCCACTTCCTCGAGAAAGAAATTCTCGATCGAGGAACTGGAAATAATATTGTCGATCTTGAAGAAATTCAAGAACCACAAACAACCGCTGAGGAAGTTGGAGCGTCTGATCAACAAGATGTTGTTGCTGATACATCAGACATAAACATGAGCGTTCGTAGAAGTAGTAGGACTCGCGTACCAAATTCTAAATACATATGGCAATTAGATGGTCCCGAGGTCCTATTAGTAGCCGAGTCAAATGACGAACCTACTAACTACAAATCTGCTGTCTTAGATCCGGAATCTAAGAAATGGCAAGAAGCCATGAACGCCGAGATTCAATCTATGTATGAAAATCAAGTCTAGAACTTGGTTGACCTACCCCGAAGTTCATGCGGTAGGGATCAAATAGGTTTTCAAGAAAAACACTGACATGCATGGAAATGTACGCACCTTTAAAGCATGGCTAGTTGCGAAAAGCTTTACTCAAAATCAAGGCGTTGACTTTGATGAAACCTTCTTGCCCATTGCTATGATCAAATCGATCAAAGTGTTCACACTGAATAAGTCCATTTATGAACTTAAACAAGCATCTCGCGGATGGAATCTTCATTTTGACTAGAAAATCAAAGAGTTTGGTTTTGTCAAGAATGAAGATGAGCCGTGCGTTTACAGAAAAGCTAGTGGGAGCACTATATCATTTCTCATCTTGTATGTGGATGATATACTGATCGTTGGAAACAACATTCCTATACTTAAGGAAGTTAAGCATTGGTTGGGATCTTGTTTCGCAATGAAAGATCTTGGTGAAGCTGCTTATATTCTAGGAATCCAGATCTACTGAGATAGGTCTAAACAGCTTCTAGGGATAAGTCAAAGTACATACATAGACAAAGTCATGACACGCTTCTCAATGGATAACTCCAAGAAAGGAGCTGTTCCCATTGCTAAAGGAACCATATTGAACAAATCACAATCTCCGGCAACGGATATTAAAACTAAGCACATGCAAGCAATTCCATATGCTTCAGCGATTGGTTCTATTGTGCACACTATGTTGTGCGCTAGACCTGACGTCTCTTATACTTTAAACATGACCAACCGTTATCAGCAAAGTCCTGGTGTTCCCTATTGGACTATAATTAAGAACATTCTAAGGTACTTGAGAAGAACCAAATATATGTTCTTAGTGTTTGGACGAGTGGAAGAGAAGCTCACTGTAAGGTGTTACACTGACGCTAACTTCCAGAATGACCGAGATGTTTCTCGCTCATAATCTGCTTGGATAAATAAATTAATAGCCAACCTCGACCTGATTCCAATTTTCAGAAACCGATCGACGTAATCTGTGATAACACAGGAGCCATTGCTCAAGCCAAAGAGCCCATATCTCATCACATTGCCAAGCACATTTCTAAGTAAGTTCCACTATATATGAGAAATACTGGAACGAGAATATATTATAATAAGCAAAGTAAACACCGATCAAAACCTAGCAGACCTGTTTACTAAGCCGATGACTCAGGACAAGCATGACCAATACTGGGATGCTATCGGTCTTAGATTAGGTACTCATATGTTTTGATTTAGTATTTGGATGAACGAACACTTAAAGAGTTATACTTTTGAATTCACTTTTGATTTACTGGGTAAATGCAAAAACTGAGTCTTATAACTGTGTTCGATTTTAATACGTTTAATCCATGAATCTTGAATTCTTAATTATCCGTAGTCGGTCAGACTCGTGGGAATGGCTTTGAATTAAGACTATTCTGACTTTGGACTCAAGGAGTTGACTTCCAAACTCACAGACCTCATTATGAATGATGTTGGATGTAACTCGCATCAAATCATCTTCATGGATCTTAGTCATAAGATGCTTTGATATTGGTATACTCATTTAGTATCCTTTGACCTGAGATATATACTAGAACTTTCGTTTACCAAAGAATATTCTTTGATCAGTGTCAACCGCTGTCGCGTAACTGCTAGTCATAAAGGCATTGGTTGGGAGTAGTTCTGAAGTTCAATGGGAGTTGTATGTAGTCAAGAAGGGATTCTGTACTTTTACATTATCTGTAACAGTTAGACATCGTGGCGCCCTCGTTAATTCAAACTGGTGAAGTGTAAGGCCTTACCCAAACTTACTGTGTGTTTGATTGGACCACTTTGACACTTGATCGAGAACGATAATGATTGAACACCATATGAGATTGAATTTCATCCATGTCTCATTGTTCAATTAATGTCTTATACGGAAAGGATAAATGACAACGATTACCATAAGCTCATTGTCTTGCAATAGTGTATTCCAAGATGTTTTGGTTAATGACTTTAAAGCGTCATAACTTGTTGGGGGCAACCATGTGTAGCTAGAGCACCGCTGGTTATCTGCGTTAAGGATATTAATCGAAATCCGTCCAAGTGGGAGACTGTTGGAAATAATGGACCAGTCCGATTAATTTAATGCAACCAACCGAGTTACGACCCGTAAGAGTTACACTTGGGCAACAAACGTTGAATCCGCTTAACTCGCTTAACCGGTAATGACGAACATAAAACGAATTTATTATTTATACTAAATATAAATATTATGTTTATTTACTAGCTAAATAAATTGATTTGGGCTTTAAACGAGAGTTGAATCGAGTTGGACTTTGAGGCCCGGTTGTCATCTTATTATGATTATATATTATCATAATCATAATAATAAAGTGACTCCATGTTTTAAAAGAAAACGAACAGTAGCCGACCCTCGTGTTTTTGTTTTCATTAACAACAAAACACTAAACCCTACAACAATTTGGGAGAACATGGAGCTGACCTCCATAATTCAAACAACTATCTCGTACTCACGGCAACAACAAGACAAGAGTTGTAGGCTGCAACACAAGCCGCCGGCCACCTCTGCCGTTTCGAGCGACCACCTGTCACCGCCGCAGTCAATACGACCGCAGCCACCGTGTCTGCCACTGTCGTGATCGGCTGCCGCCGCACCAGCCACGTACGTCGCTGCCGCAGCCGCTGTCCGCCTGCCATGCGCCGTCCGTCGCACCCGCTCTTGTTCGGTTCGTCACCTAGCGTTAGTTCGTTGAACCTCGGTGTCTCGAATGGTTAGTTATTAACCACAAAGGTATATTTATCTCATCGGTAGTTAGATAGATTAATTGTTATACATTATACCATGCTCGTATAGTATGTAACCGATCCTGTCGGGTTTAGTTTTGGTGCTGATTACTCATTTACTTTTCCGCTGCACATATATTAATTAATTGGATTAATTCTTATTTGTCATGTTTATTGAACCGGGTTTTAATAAATAATTTTTGACTGATCACCACCGAAACCCAACACATGTATCTTGTATGTGTTACATAAATGAAGTGCTAAGCCTAGTAAAACCAACAAATGTTATAGTAAAAACATAGAAATGAATTTATCTTTGTAATCTAGGAAAGCCATATAAAGGGAAGTACACATCCCCAACCAAACACACTTTTTTTATTCTTCGTAGTGGTTCATTCCATTCCGCCTTCCATTACTACATACCAAAAACTACCTAAATACATTTAAGCCACCTTATGTTAGTGATTCTCATAATTGTTTGATAATCTCAACCTGTTCAAATGTTATCCAAAAAATATAAAGTCAGATCATATTTATGTCTAAAAGGCAACAAAGAATAATGAATAGATCGAAGACAGAGTAGGCTTAAAAAAACATAGATACACATGTATCTTTGTAATATGAGAATGCAACAATACAATTTTTTGAGTTTAAGATGTTCAAATGTCATCCACAAAAGCTTGATGTTAGATGATATATATGTCTAAAATGCAAGAAAGAATAACGAATAGAATACAAAACAAGCTTAAAATTGAAGCTTTTTACCAATGTTAGGCTTAAAAATTGAAGCTTTTTACCATCCTAAATGCCTTGATACAGGAGAGCCACGATATCAAAATATGTCAAAAGCAACTAGAAGGTTTAGAATCAGTAATCATGAACATGGTAATATTTAAAGATGACAAATTAAGCATATTCCATGCAATATTTACCTTTTAATATGGAGGCTGACCACCATTGTCTTGTGTTTTTTAAAACCTATGGAAAGAGAGATACCTACAAATTATCAGCCAAATAATCTCCAAATAGGCAGTTTTAAGTTCTTTTTGGTGGTAGGTATGGGCAAGGTTATCTTGGTGGAAGGAAGCGGCTTTAAGGGGTTGTTCGTAGTCATAACAACCGGTTTTAAGGTCTTCTTCATGAAAGGATCGGTCACTTTTAAGGTGTTTTTGGTAATCAACGGTTTTAGGGTGGTTTTGGTGGAAGGAAGCGGCTTTAAGGGGTTGTTCATAATTGTAACAATTTGTTTCATGGTCTTTTCATGGAAGGGTTGGGAACTTTTAAGGTGTTTTTGGTAATCAGCAGTTTTAGGATGGTTTCGGTGGAAGGAAGCAGCTTTATGGGGTTGTTTGTAGTTGTAACAATCGGTTTTAAAGTCTTTTTTCATGGAAGGATCGTGTAATTTTAAGGTGTTTTTGATAATCAGTGGTTTTTAGTGTGTTTTAGTGGAAGGAAGTAGCTTTAAGGAGTTGTTTGTAGCTTTAACAATCGGTTTTAAAGTCTTCCTAGATGGATCAGGCAATTTTAAGGTGTTTTTTTGGTAATCAGGAGTTTTTTGATTGTTTTAGTGGAAGGAAGCGGCTTTAAGGTCTTTTTTTGGTGGGGGCGGACACTTTTAAGGATTTTTTGGTTGGAAAGAATGGCCATTTTTGAAGGTTGTTGAGAAAAACGGTTAAGCGACTGCTCAAGGCAGCTACTTTCCCAAGTTTTTTGAACCCTTTTAAGGGCTGACTTGTAGTGAAAGGAACGAGAAGTTCTTTTGTAAATGTGTCATCATTTTGCAAATGTGTCATCTCCGAAGTCTGTTAAAAATAATAAAGAAAAAGTAAGTAATGTGTATTCTTTTTATCTAAAAACATAAATACAAGAAACACTAGTTAACCCTAATCAAGTATAATAATTAGCTAGCCCTATTATTCAAATATTAAAGGAAGGAAATGAGATGACTATAGCATGCATATATTGAGTGAAGATTGAACAATCAGAAACATATAATTCAAACAAACAATGTTTCACTATATTTCACTAATGATAAGAATAAACCAACCATAATATCTTCAAATACTCAATGAAATCAGTCCAGACAGACAACACATATAAAAATCATTATTGGTTAACTCTTGAACACAAGAAACATATAATATTAACCCTAATGATAAGGTTCAGATTATATTACGGGTTGAGTGATGATTTAAGAATAATAAACACAGACTTGTGGACTTAATAGAAGTAACGTGTTAAAACAAACAATATTAAAGTTTTAAAGGAAGGAAGGAAATGATTGTATATAGAAAATACTATCTGAAGAAACACTAAGTGACCCTGGCAGATTAAGGATAATCTTAGGGTTAAGTAGATGTTTCCCACGAGGGTTAGGTCCGGCAAAGATGGTTATTCTTCTCAACCTGCAAAACAGACACCGTAAGCTCGTCACTGAGAAGGGGGGGTTCCTCCTTGTGACCACCCTCCGGCGTGAGAATCAGACTAGATTGCTCTGAATATAAGTGTATATAGAGAGAAATAGCTAGAGAGAAGATAAGATAAGATGATGATACCGTTCCAAGGTGTTGGAGTATTTATAGCCGAAGGTAGGTTTCCAAGCAGGTACGGTCAGCTGTATATAATATTCCTTTTCCACCAACTATGGGCTACGTTCGTGCCACGATGGGAGTTGGTGGGTAGGCAGCGGCTGATAGTGACATTTTGTACTGGAGCGTGCTCCTCCTCGTACTATTTGTCGGTGAGCTGTCACCCTGTGATTGGTTCATGGGTCGCTTTAGTCAGATCTTGTCTATTTGTCCATACCTTGGTAGGTACAGTACAAAAGATCTTCTAGAAGCGTACGGACTGGCTCTTTTGGGCGGGAGAATATTCCCGCCCTGCTCATTCCTTCTTCAAGTGACATTTCCGAAGTATAAGAGTTAGTGCCTTATGCGTGTAGCCTTACTGTTAGTGCGGGTAGCCTTCCTTCTTGGCTTGTACCCACAGCTGCGGGGACAGGCAGGGTACTGTACCAAGGGAGGCTTTCCTGCGGGGACAGCTGGCTTACTGCGTGTAAGGTCTTCATCTCTCTGAGCATGGTGGGTCCTGCGGATCCAGTTGGTCTTTGCGCAGACGTACCTCTTTAAGGTGAGTCTTGCGGTCCAACTGGGCTTTGCGGGGACCTACCTCTTCAAGTCCCCCAGTCCATTGTTCTTCTCATGAATTGTTAATAAGTGAGGTGAACTTTTGGACTTTAAGCAAGGGGTTTTAAAGGGGTTTTCGTTTTCTAAGGTTCTCCGTGGGGATTCTTCCCGCAGTTTTCCTAATGTCACTTGCAGAAAATACCCGACTTTTTCTGCCTGATCTTTGGGTATGATGCGGGTAGGTGCGTAACCTCTCCGCAAGTCGGGAGCGTTGAGTTTCACTTATGTAGATTCTCCACGGGGTATTGGTAGTTTTAGACATAGTGATCAGTTATGTTAAATAACCAATTTCACCTTGAAGCTTCAAACAATCTAGTTCACAACGTTCCCGCCATGCGGGGGTGTTATTTTCCTTTCCACAAGCATGACCCATAAGATCCATCTTGGGTTCAATTCCCTGCAAGTGTTAAGAATGTGAAGGGTTTCGCCTTGACACTGTACCCGCACTTGTCTTATGGTTTCTTGTTTTCCAAGGTATCTTCTTGGCTTCAATTCCCTGCAAGTGTTAAGTATGTGAAGGGTTTCGCCTTGACACTGTACCCGCACTTGTCTTATGGTTTCTTGCTTTCCAAGGTAAGGGGGTATATTCCCTCTTATTTTTGAATCATTTTGAATCTTTTTTGAAATTCGGAGGGTTGGTGAAAGGATAAGGACAGTCCAAACGGTTGAAAGGACGTTGGCGTCTTCTTACGGTTTCAGGACGTGCAGGAAGTTATGACGACGTGACAGCATGTGGTCAATCGAAACGCTTTTTCAGGCGCGTGGGCGCGAGTTTTACGGCACGCGCCTTTTTGACACATGTTGCCAGCTTGCTTTATCCACACGTGTCGCCGTGTCATTGCTCCTGCGCCTTCTCTCATCCGCATTAAGTTTATCGCATTTATTGCGATGAGTATATAAGGGAGAAAGGGTGTATTACATCCCTTACCTTCACTTCACTCTCCTTTTTCTTTTAAGCGACATCCGGCGAATACTCATATTTTCCGGCGAGCATTCTCCTGAAACCTCTTTCTTTCATCCTTAAAAAATTTCTTCTTCTCCTCATGACCCAGAGGTCAACGTCGAAGAGTCCGATAAGGACGATAGGAGTACTGCCGGCGAGTGTCAGTGTACTCTTTCTGTCGATGTATACCATTACATCGTCAAGAAGTTCATGCGGGAGCCTTATGAGCCGGAGTTCCCGGAGGCCAACCAGACGGTATACGACGCCCCTAAGGGCAAGATAGGGGTTTACGCGTCGTTCTTCATATATGGGAATCTAAGATTCCCATTGACGAAGTTCGTATACCGTGTTTTGGAGAAACACGGTGTTCGTTTGACAGAGGTGCACCCAATGGCAATTGCTAAAGTTCGCCATTTCGAATGGGTGTGCCGTGTTTTGGATATCGAGCCCCGAGTCGACCGCCTGATGACCTTCTATACCTGGAGGTGCATCCAGGGTTGGTATACCCTTGTCACTCGGATCAAGGGTTTGAAGATCTGCGCTACCGAGCGTAGTCTCCACTCTTGGAAGCGGGAGTTTTTCTACATCTCCGCTCGCGTCGTTCCCATCGCGATGACGTTCAAGAATGGGAGGGCACTTCCTAACCTTCACGCCTCCAATTACCAGGAGACGGAACGGTTCACCAAGATTTCCCAGATTCAGACTCCGGTTTATCGCTTTCCGGAATCTGGGATGGTCATGCTTGGGATGAGCCGCGTGTGGAAGGATGCCGGGTCTGGGACGCCGCAAACACCCATCGTTCTTGAATACGGTTTGAACTATATTCCTTATGGTATGCTCCGTCTTTTGTGTTGGTTTAGGAATTCCTTCTAACATTGTTATCTTTTTTATTTCAGAGGGGAACGACTTACAGTCGCTCTTGCACCTGCGGGAGACTGGTGGTCCCGCGCGGTTGGGTACTCGTGATCTTGATGAGAATGAGTTGCCCATTTTGGAGAAGACTGCGGATAGATTCGTAGAGGTCTACCCGCCAGGCCACGAGATTTTAAGCGCCACTCGGCCAGGTAAGGAGTTCTTTAATCCTCGTCCTCTTCATGCTCAAACTTCTGCTGGAATTCCTCTGATCTTGTCATCTTCTGATGAGGGATCCGCAGATGGGCCTTTTATTGTGAGGAAGAAGAAGGCGGCTGGCGTGAAGGGCAAAACGAAGGTTGCTACCTTCATTGACCTGGGGAATCAGTCTGATTCCGAGACTGAAAGTCAGGAGGCGGCGGGGAAACTTGGTGGTGGCGAGACCATTGTCTCAGAGGTTGAGACTGTCACTTCCAAGCCGCCAAGCGTTGCGAAGGTAACTGGCATGAAGTGGCCAGTTTCTTCGGGTCCATCTCCGTTTGTCAGGGCTTTCAAGATCAAGAAAACTAGTAAGTATACTTTTTGTGTACCTTTTCCGCATTTCCTTCCGCTTTTGTTTTTTATCTTTGGTTTTTCTTTATGCAGGAGTGGACTTATCCGCTTTTGAGAGCGGTGCGGGAGGAAGTGGTTCAGGACCCACGACGATAGGTTTGGTCAACCTATCCGAGGCGATGACCCAGGCGGCTGCTCCTGTTTCTGGTACTGGTTCAGTTGCTTATACTGTTGAAGCAACTGTTCCGGTTATGACGTCATCTGTCATGGCTGCTGTGCCGATGATGGCGTCCAGTTTCGTTGCTGCGTTGAGCAGTTCAACTTCTCCGCCGGCCGTCAGTGCCATCTTTACTGCATCACTCACTCGACCGGCGGTGACTTTTTCTGCGAGCTCATCTGCAGCGGCTACCACGGTTATGAGTTCATCTCCGATGGTCTCTACCTCAGTGGCTTCTACAGTGTCAACGACTACTTCATCCTTGGCCGGTTCTTCAGGTATGTTTAGAGTTGGGACCTCTAGACTTACCTCTGTTAATGAGGGAGTCCAATCTTTGCCTCCTTCCCATCTCCTTGACCTCTTGGATGGATATCCTTTAGGTTCGGGTGATGGGTTTAGCGGCTATCGGCCTGTTATCGACCCTACAGGTGCGTGGGGTTACTTTGGCCTGTTATCCCTCCTTAGTCATTTTTTCTTAACTGTTTTTTGTTGTTGCAGTTTCAGATTCCAATGAGGTCTATGCCCCAAGGTGGAATATCCGCCGAGGCACGACTCTCAGGACGGCCGCAGACTGCGTCGACTGGGCGCGCCATGCCGCTCCAAGTGGTGCATTGGGGGAGGCAATGGTTAGTTACCAGGAAGGCCGGTTGTCCACTGAGCTCCGCATTCTTCTCGCCCTGATGCAACCGCGTGTCGAGTTACTTTGTCGTGAAAACGACAAGTTAAGGACTGCGCGTAGCTTGGAGGGGGCTCAGGTGCGATCACTGAGAGAAGAAAATAAGAAGCTTGCCGCCACCGCTGCTGAGAAGAAAAGGCCTTCAAGGATCTTGAGGCCGAGATCCAAGCTAGGCATGAGGCCCATTCCAAGGCTACTCAAGCTGTTAATGAACAGCTTAGGTTGGCTAAGGAAACTGCGCGTAATGCCTTGAAAGGGCCACCAAAGCTGAAGCTGTTGCTGAGCCTCTACGCGCTGAGAATGAAGAACTGAAAGCTAAATTGGAGAAGCTTCAGCAGGCTCATGATGCTTTGGCTTTGGAGGACGCACAGCTCAATTATTCTTCGCTTTTTGCTTTCTATACTTAGAAAATTATTTTATATATTTTTTTTGTAGGTTGTGCATCGGATTTTCGCGAACACATCCTATGACGATGCCATGAGCGCAGCCCTCAACGCTTCTCATGAGGATGGAGAGAAAGCTGGTTTCCTACTTGGCCTAGGATTTGCAAAGAAAGGCATCTCGCCTTCCAAATTTCCTTTACACGATGTTGATAATGAAGCTGCCTATGACCAAGCTGTGAACCAGTATGCTGCTTTCTCTCATCCGGTTGTGGAGAAGGTTAATGAAGTTGCTGCTGCTGATGATGGGCTAGCTGTTCTCAAATCTTTCCTTGAACAGCCGCAACCAACTGATGGTGCGGGTTCAAGTGGGTTTGGAGGGAGTGGTCCCGAAGCCTGAATCTTGAGATTCCTCCCAGCCGTTAGGATAGTTTTGTATTTTTTGTAGGTGGGTAGATACCCAGCCATTTTGTAATGTTTGAACAGCTTTTAATGTGAATATAAATGTTTTGTTAACGCCTTGCCTTGTAAACATTATATGATTTGCTCATGCATATTTTAGTTTAACTTAGCAATTTTCTAAGTGTTTTGAATAAGTTAACCTTTCGACGCGTGTCAGATAATAGGTTAATGTTCTGTTTCCTCTATCATGATTGTGCGGGTAGGACCGTCACTTTCACTTAGTAGGATGACCAAACTTCATCTATGTCTGACCTACGTGAAGGTTTTCCTCATCTTCCCCTTAGAAATTTTTACTGTTTTTATGTTTATGCGGGTTGTGCCGCTTTTCACACGCAACGACTTACTTCCTCCCTCACTTATTTATGCGGTGAATACCGACATATCAGTGTGGTCAGTTCATAAGTATAAAGGTAAGGCTATCAACATCAATGTGATAAGGAGAATCATTTCCATTGGAAGTGGCTCTAGGCCTTTTCTTTACAAGTTTGGAATTGATGTACATGTAACATCTGCGTAATTGAGCTCCATTCCATGTTCTTGGGATGTGGTTGCCATCGAGCCTTTCGAGCCGGTATGCGCCCTTTCCCAGAACTTCTTTAATAGCGTATGGCCCTTCCCATATCGGGGCCAGCTTTCCTGGGTGTTCCTGGTTCGAAGCCTTGTTGTTACGCAGTATGTAGTCTCCTATATTGAAGTTGTAGAGTTTCACCCGCGTGTTGTAATACTTTTGCATTTGTCACTTGTAGTTCTCTTCACGCGCTGCGGCTAAGTCTCTGCGCTCCTCGGTTAGCATAAGGTCTAACCGTCTTTCCGAACCATTGTCTTCTGGTTGAGTTATGACTCTTGGTGAGGGTAGACCAATCTCGATTGGAACCATGGCTTCAGTGCCATAGGTGAGGCTGAACGGGGTTTCGCCCGTGCTTGCTTTTTTCAGCGTTCAGTTTGCCCAAAGGACATGTGGAACTTCGTCCACCCAGCCGGATCTATGCTCCAAGAGTCTTTTCTTTATGCCATTGACGATGCTTTTGTTTGCTCTTTCCACCTCACCATTACCCTGCGGGTGTGCCACTGAGGTAAAGGTGTGGGTGATTTGAAGCTCTTTCAGCCACTTTTGTAGCTTCTGGTCAGCAAAGTTGGTGCCGTTATCGCTCACCAAATTCTGTGGAAGTCCAAAACGACAAATAATAAATTCCCAAATAAATTTTTTGATATGTTTTGCGGTTGTTTGGGCTAGGGGTTTTGCTTCTATCCACTTGGTGAAGTAGTCGATGGCTACCACTAGGAACTGAACGTTCCCTGCTGCTGTGGGAAATGGGCCTGTCACATCGATGGCCCACTTCTGGAATGGCCATGAAGAAGTGACTGGAACAAGTTCGTTCTTCGGGCGATGCGTGTTGGGTGCGTAGAGCTGGCAGGATCTACATTTTCTGATGTAAGCTAGCGCATCCGTATGCATCCCCGGCCAAAAGTATCCCGCGTTGTTTAGCTTAGCTACAACTGCGCGTGGACCTGCGTGTACTCCACAGATGCCTTCGTGTACTTCCCTTAGGAGGTAGTCGGCATCTTGGTCGTCAACGCATCTGAGGAGTGGGCCAAGAAAATTACGCCTGTAAAGTATGTCATCAACAAGTTGATAGTTCAGTGATTTACAGCGTATCTTTCTTGCCTGTGTCTTTGACTCTGGTAGTACACCCGTTGCAAGGTAATTTATGATTGGCGTCATCCATGTTTCCGTGCCGGTTTGGATGACACAAATTTCCTTGTGCGGGACTGATGGTACACCAAGAAGTTCAACGCGGATGTCCTTTCCCAAGTGGGTGAAGGCCAACGATGCAAGCTTGCTTAACGCATCCGCAGATTTGTTTTCGCTTCGCTTGATGTGCACAACTTTGCAATCCTTGAAATCGCGCATAAGGGTTTTTGCTTGTGCGAGGTACAGGGCCATTGTGTCGTTCGCGGCCGTGTACGTCCCTTTTATCTGGTTGGCTACTAGCATGGAATCCACGTGGGCTTCCAAGTTTTTCACTCCCATCTTACGCGCAATTCTTAATCCAGCCAAGAATGCTTCGTACTCCGCTTCGTTATTCGTGCTTGGGAAATCCAGCCGAATAGCGTAAGTGTATTCTTGGCCTGCTGGGTTAGTTAGATTCAACCCTGCACCTGAACCCTCGTTGTTGGCTGCTCCATCAGTGTAGAGTCGCCAGACATCGTTAATGTCTTTTGCTGGGGAGGGTTGAGCCTCTTCCTGGCACTCTTTTTCCCGCGAAGCGGGGACTTCTGCAATAAAGTCGGCCAAGACCTGGCCTTTTATGGCTGGTCTTGGCTTGTACTTTATCGCGTATTCTCCCAACTAAATTGCCCATTTGGCTAGGCGCCCTGACAACTCGGGTTTGCCTAGAACGTTTGCAAGTTTGAAGTTGGTGAGAATGGTGATTGGGTGGCCTTGGAAATATCGTCTTAGCCTGCGTGAAGCCTGTATGAGCGCTAAGACTGATTTTTCCAGGGTGGAGTACCGGGTTTCCACGTCTGTTAAGACGCGGCTTACATAGTAGATGGGCATCTGGATGCCTTTTCGTTCTACTAGTAAGACTGCCCCGGTTGCTCTGTCTGTGGCGGAGAGGTAGAGAATTAATTCCTCCCCCACTTCTGGTGCTGTGAGCGTTGGGAGTTCGATCAAGCGTGACCGAATCTCTTGAAAAGCTGCTTCCGCTTCTGGTGTCCAGCGGAAGTGAGTTTTCTTCAAGCAATTTCTCAATGTTGACACGAATGGGAACGACCTATCCGCACGGTTTGCCAAAAAGCTGTTAAGTGCGACTAGTCGTCCATTCAGTGTCTGAGCCTGTTTGATGGTAGTAGGTGATTCCATTTTCATAATGGCTTCGACCTTTTCAGGGTTCGCTCTGAAGCCATCTTTGGTAACGATGACTCCTAAGAACTTCCCTTCTTCCATCCCAAAGGAACACTTGCTCGGGTTGAGCTTCATGTTTATCTTTCTGAGCGTGTTGAAAGTTTCTTCGATGTCTTTCAACATCGCTTCTGGCTCGAGGCTTTTGATGACCAAGTCATCCATGTAAACTTCCAAGTTCCTCCCGATTTGGACATGAAACTCTTTGTCCATCAGGCGTTGGTATGTGGACCCGGCATTCTTAAGTCCGAATGGCATCATTTGGTAACAAAATGTGCCATCGGGTGTCCGAAATGCGGTTTTATCCTGATCGTCAACAGCCATGTGGATTTGATGGTACCCTTTATACGCATCAAGGAAGCATTTAAGGTGAAACGGTGCTAATGAATCTACCTTAAGGTTAATTTCGGGTAACGGGTAACAATCCTTGGGGCATGCTTTGTTTAGGTCTTTAAAATCTATGCACATGCGTCATTCTTTGTTGGATTTCGGTACCACGACGGGATTTGCAACCCATGTTTGATATTTACTAACGCGTACGTTGCCTACGTCAAGGAGTTCCTTGACTTGGGTTCTACACGTGTTAGCCTGTTCAGCACCCATTACGCGACGCTTTGTATGACCGGCGCAAATGCCGGGTCACATTTGAGCTTATGCTCAGCCTTACTTCGAGGTACACCAGTCATGTCAGCTGGTGTCCACGCGAAGATGTCGGCATTTTTTTGCAACAAGCGTTTGAGTAAGGTGCGTGTGGGGTTAGTGATCGTTGGGCCAATGGTAACGGCCTGGTCAGGGTATTTGCCATTGAAGGCCCATTCTTCTGGCTCAGGGGTTGTTGGTTTAGCCATCTTTGGTTTGAGTTTAGATGAGACAGATGCGATGCATACCTGGGGAATGCCCGTGATCATAGCAACGCCCTCAGCTGTTGGCCATCCCATCATACCATGGACCGACAACACCACGGCATTAAATCTTGCCATCCCATCTCTCCCGAAGAGAATGTCGTATGTGTGGTGTGGCTTCCTCATTACGACGAAGTCCACGTCTTTTGTGCGGGAGTACTTCCCGTCCGTGAGAGTGACAGGGAAAGATAGGATACCCAAGGGGGTGTTTGTGCTGCCGTCAAACCCTTCCATCGAGGCGTAAACTGTTTCTAGGCGTTCTTTGTCTTCGTCGTCTAACTTGTCGAAGAACTGCCTATACATGACCGTTGATGAAGCGCCATTATCAGCAAGGGTGCGGGAGGTGATGTAGTGCCCTAGCTGGCTTTTGATGACTATGGGGCCTTCTTTGTTGGGTCCCCCTGGCACACGCGGGAAGCGCACTTCTGCTTCCTTCCACGCACTTGGCTTTGTTGTTCGTCATTTTCTTCCGCTGATGTTGTTGTGAACCATGTGAATGCTGATGTCGACGGGCTTCCGTCCATTGCCTTTGTACCGGTTGTCTTTCCTCCCTCCGTTCTTGATTGACGCCACGATGTGTGTGAGTTTCCCATCTTTGACGAATGTTTCGACGACATCCTTCAAGGATGTGCATTCCTCAGTGGTGTGGCCTTTTGTCCCGTGGAAATCACAGGATTTGCTCTGATCAGCGTTTTAACGCTGTCGGATTATTGGAGCCTTTGGCCATGGGAGCCTCTCGGTGGCAAATATCTCGGTGACGCTTTTGGTGAGTGGCGTCCATCTGGGACTCCGGTTCGATGACTGCGTGTTGTCCCTCCCGCCTAGGAGAGGGCGGGAGCTGGATGAGGTGTCAAAGTTTACCCTTGACTGCCAAATATCAAGCTTCCTCTTTTTGTTGTGTCGGGCGGTACGGACGTTATTTTCTCTTGTTCTCTGCGTGTAGAGGTTTGTGCTCTGGGGAAGATTTCTACCCAGTTGCTTCTCCGTTTCGGCAAAGCGTTTAGCTGCCGTCATGATGGCATCCCACGTGGATGGCATGCCATCTTTACCTGTCAACGTGCGGATGAGCTCTGGGTACTCAGCGCCCTGGATGAAAGCGGCGCGAACAAGATCTTGGCTTATAGTGCCCAGACTTAGCTTCTTTGAGTTGAAGCGAGTGATGAAGTCTAGCAAAGATTCGTCTTCCTCTCGGATGCAGTTGAGGATTGTCCATTGCTCTTCAGTATATTTTCTTTGTTGACTGAAGTGTTGGCTGAACTTGTGCTGGAAGTCTGCCCAATCATAGATGTGGTGGACCGGTAGACGATCAAACCACGCTCTGGCTGCCCCGACGAGCATCATCTGGAACATGTAACACCATGTGGGTTCCGTCCAATTACTGACGGTTGCCCCCGCTATAAATCTGTTCAAGTGATCGTCCGGGTCAGATATGCCATCGTAAGTGCCTATGTTGGACATCTGTTTGGCACTCTTTGGAGCGATTGCTTCCGCAATGTCCCTTGCAAATTTGGACGTTCCCGCATTCGCAACAGTTGGTCTGAAAGTTTTGGAGAAGTCACGTGGGTTTCCCCCCGTGTTCTTTGGTTTGAAGGTTCCCTCGAAATTTCTTCTCGAGTGGAAGTCTGCTTCTTTACGCTTCCCTTTCGCCTTATGACGAGGGTTTGCGTCACTGTCAGATTCTTCCCAATCTTCATCATCCAAATACTCGCAATCATTGCTCATGTTGAGCTGTTGTCGAGTGCTTCCGAATTCGCCATTGGCCTGTTGGAGTGAACGTAAACGTTCGTCCAACTCGGCTTGGAATTCTTTCTGACGTGCTTCCGCCCAAGCTTTAACTTGATCTAGTGTTTGTCGGGGAAGCCTCGTCTGTTGTTTCTCCAACTGGGTATCAATGAATCCCAGGGGAGGATTGTTTACTGCACTTGCCCCGGCTTGGGTAACCGGGGTAGTGTTCGTAAAAATCGTGTATTCACTGGTGTTCCCCCCAGTAGCTGGGGTTGTGGTTACCGGAGTTTCTTGGTCACTCGGTGGCTTTGGTATCGGGGTAACCTTAACCATCTTTCCAGAAGTTTGAAAAAACTGAGAAAAAGAAGAGTAAGTTCTAGCTTAATGCATGGATGGCGCCAATGAAGAAACACTAAGTGACCCCGGCAGATTAAGGATAATCTTAGGTTTAAGTAGATGTTTCCCACGAGGGTTAGGTCCGGCAAAGATGGTTATTCTTCTCAACCTGCAAAACAAACACCGTAAGCTCGTCACTGAGAAGGGGGGGGGGGTTCCTCCTTGTGACCACCCTCCGGCGTGAGAATCAGACTAGATTGCTCTGAATATAAGTGTATATAGAGAGAAATAGCTAGAGAGAAGATAAGATAAGATGATGATACCGTTCCAAGGTGTTGGAGTATTTATAGCCGAAGGTAGGTTTCCATGCAGGTACGGCCAGCTGTATATAATATTCCTTTTCCACCAACTATGGGTTACGTTCGTGCCACGATGGGAGTTGGTGGGTAGGCAGCGGCTGATAGTGACATTTTGTACTGGAGCGTGCTCCTCCTCTTATTATTTGTCGGTGAGCTGTCACCCTGTGATTGGTTCATGGGTCGCTTTTGTCAGATCTTGTCTATTTGTCTATACCTTGGTAGGTACAGTACAAAAGATCTTCTAGAAGCGTACAGACTGGCTCTTTTGGGCGGGAATATTCCCGCCCTGCTCATTCATTCTTCAGGTGACATTACCGAAGTATAAGAGTTAGTGCCTTATGCGTGTAGCCTTACTGTTAGTGCGGGTAGCCTTCCTTCTTGGCTTGTACCCACAGCTGCGGGGACAGGCAGGGTACTGTACCAAGGGAGGCTTTCCTGCGGGGACGGGTGACTTACTGCGTGTAAGGTCTTCATCTCTCTGAGCATGGTGGGTCCTGCGGATCCAGTTGGTCTTTGCGCAGACGTACCTCTTTGAGGTGAGTCTTGCGGGTCCAACAGGGCTTTGCGAGGACCTACCTCTTCACTATCTATCTATGACAACAGTAAGCACATGTACTAATAATTAAAGGTTTAACGATTGACAGAGTTAAGAAAAGAAGATAAACGTAAGAAAAAATATTAAAGTAAATGATGACTACAACTTACATATAATATATTATTATTCATCAATAAAATACCAAGAAACAATCTTTCTTTCTTTAAGTAATAAAGCATAATAAATAGCTAGCTCTAATCTTTATATATTAATGGAAGAAAGGAGATGAGTACATCGTGCATATATTAAGTCACAATTGAAGCATACTCAAAGACCAAGAAACAATCTTTCTTTCACAAATTAATTTTCCCTTATCATCATAAGAATAAAACATAATAAATAATAAAGCATAATAATAATAATAATAATAATAATAATGAACCCTAATCTTCAAGGAAAACAGTAAAAACAACATAGCGGTCGCGGCATCAGTCGTTGCGGCCGCGACGGCAACAATAGCAGTAGTAATAGTAATGAACCCTAAGGCCTAATCTGAAACATTGGTTTGAGTGAGTATTCAAGAATCAAACTCTAAGAAACAATCTTTTACTAGTTAACCAACACAATAGTCTTTAAATACTAAAGATTAGCCCTAATCTTTACATACTAAAGGAAGGAGATGACTACATCATGTATTGAGTCAAGAAACATGTAATTCAAAGAATGCTTTAGTAATTAATTAACCCTAATAATAATAATAACAAGAGGTAACCTTAATGATAATTATTAGTCTTTGAGTCAAGATCAAGCACCAAAACATATAATTCTTTCACTAATTAACTCTAATGACAACAATAAACCATAACAGTATTGAAGCCTAATTAACTATTATAACATAATAATATTAAACCCTAATTAGTACTTACAGTAGTGTCATCAAGAAGAAGAAGAAGAAGAAGACAGTTGTTTGAAGGTTGAATCTGGAAACACCAACAAGACCCGCATTATTATAATTATTATTATTATTATTAAAAACAAAACAAGAAAACAAGAAATTAGCGATTGAGATTGCATCCATCTTGATTGAGAGTAACGTGACGATTGCAGCCATCATGATTGAGATGACTGTCATGAGTATTGCGATCACCATTGATTCAACAATCAATTGAATCTAGAGAAAATAACGAAATAACTCTGTTTGTGTGCGTTACTTGTATGTAGTATTTAGCCCTTATATATTATATTACTAGCTTTAGAACCTGTGTATTGCACAAGATGAGTCAATACTTAAAAGTATAATTTATAATATGATCCAAATAAAAAAAATACAAGCTATCGATTTTTAAACACGTGTATGACATGATGAATCCATACATCTGTGGTGGTATATTGTGAATGTATGAACAAACATATTTTGAGCACAACAATTCTTTAATGCTGCAATTTTAACTTTTCAAAATATTGATTATGTATACTACTCAGAACTAAATACATCTGAACATATAGCTAGCAACAGTCGAAGTTAACATGTATTTCGTTTTTGAATCAAAATTCATTCAATACAACAATAAACAACGTGTTTTAAAAAATGCATATAGTTTAAGACACAGTTTAATACACTTTTCATATGTATACTTTATATCAAAACCATTACAAAAAATGTACAACAATTGCAACTAAAATGTTAAAGACCCAAAAATGAATATTTGAAAGAACAATGTTCAACCCAAAGACTAATTTCATGGTGGTTTCGTTTTGATCCGAACCAGATTGATCTTCTTTTGAAATGACCTATCTTGGCCTGAACTGATTCTACTATGAACCTGTTTTGATCCGAACCGAATTGACATTTTCTTAACAACGACCATTTTTTTACATGAACTCATTTCACTCGGAATTGTTTTGACCCAACCCAACTTGCCTTTATTTTAAACACCAGTTTTGACATTAGTTCATTTTACTTAGAATCCGTTCTGAGCCGGACTCATTTATGCCTAAACTAAATTGAAACTCTTTTGAAACAACTTGCTTTGGCTCATACAGATTTTACTTAAAACCGTTTTAGTCATTGGCGTTTTTTTTAAACGAACAGTTTTGACATGAACTCATTTTACTCAAACCCGTTCTAACCGACTAACCCTGAACCCGTTTGGAGCCGTCATCAAATACCTGCATTGATTTCTCCGAATAACACATTACAAAGACATTACAAAAGAATTTGAATTTAACCAAACCTATATCAAGATGAACCCATTTCTCATTAAACGAAAACAAACTCCAATATAATACAGAATCCAAGATAGAATATTGAGTAGCAATCGACAGCAATATATTGTCCATGCTAATTTCTATCTTGCATACACCTGGTAAATTCCTACTACTTAAAAACGAAATCATACATTACACAAATAAAATTAGCAAGCATTTGTAAGCCCCAAATTCTCAATTAATATATTACAAATGACTAAAAGCACATAAACTTACATATATTAGGCCATAAACGCCTAATCCGTTACGATTACAACTGTGTAACTGAACAAAATCATATAATTCATAGATTGAAGAGTGAAACAGAAGATGAAAAATATGTTATTTGTAACAGCTAACAGCCTTATATGGCGGTTTTTAAGAGATATGTGGCTATATGGAGGATGAATGTTCGTATGATGTAGTGATCATATAATAGGTCAAATACCTATTTTTCAAAACCTAAATCCAAATACAAAAGGGAAAATTGAGGAGATTAGTCAATAGAATTGTGGAACTAAACCCTAGGATCCAATGCAAGGAAATGTTTTTTTGTTTATATAGGATTCGAAATATTAAGCCTATGGATCTAAATCAGGCTATTAGACCCGTAATAAAAAGGAGGGTAGGTTTTGGCGGGATTTTATTAGCTAGAATTAACATTATTATGATGACATGTGTCTACTATTATTTTATTAGAACAAGAAAATTATTATTATTATTATTATTATTATTATTAGGGATTTTTTATTATAATTATTATTAATAGCAGAAGTGCCCGCGCGTTGCTGCGGGTTCATGCAAGTTATCTTCTCGTATTAATTTGTAGTGTTTGGCGTGTTGTGTGCGTGTTACTGCATGTTCATTTGGTTTGTTGGATGTTTTTTTTGGGAGGAAGTGCGCACTAAAATATTAATGGATGCATTTATGTTGGATATATTGTGTTTTGTGAAATGTTAGTTAATATTCTTTCTTGTTAGATTGTAAGGCACCAAATAAAAACTTTTTTATTTCTGCAAGTTAAGTATCACTTACTTTATAACATTATCGATCCAATATATATGCATATACCAGTATGCATATTCACAAGCAAATCACGTATGCCCACCTCTTTACCTTTTCTTATGATTCGTTAACCGACAACTTACTCGCTTTAATTTGAGTATCTATTTCATCTCCTAGATAAATTTCAACCCTAACTACTCACTATTTAACACACATTCAAACCTTTATGTTGATTAGAATTCACAAAACTCACCATCAACAATGATTTTACCTGCTTAAATTAAGGAATTTGATTTAAAAGTTAAAAAGAAAAAAATATTTCAGACATTACAATTTACAAGTACTCAAAGTGGAAAGTTAGAGCAGTTCAAGAAGATTTGGTAATTCTTGACATGTTTTCAACTTTACAACTTTCATAGGGTTGGTGAGTAAAGTAGCGATAGCACCATAAAAACATCATATGCAGTCTTCATGAAGATATTAGTGGATAGTTCACATAATTTTACAAGGTCTGAGGTTCTATATCAACAACTTGAACAAACGTTAGTCTTTGTCAATATCAAAACTTGAATATTATCAGTCAATTATTCTTGTCGGAAATTAGCAACTATGATATTAAACATAGCTGGTTGTATCGTGCGAGTTAAAGGGCCTCTTTGTTAACAACCTCTTTGTTAACAAGTTGTCATTTGTGGTGTAACTTTGAGTACACATGCATACCATATCAAAAATATAAAACGTTACCTCACAAGCATATCTAGACTTGCTTTCCCGGACTATAAAAGCAATTTTTTTAAATGATTGTAAAGGTTAAAGTATAATGTTTAATATCCAAATGGACCTGCTATAAATTCTAAAACCACCATCAATACCTTTATATTTCACAAAAGCCCGCAAGTTGCGGTGGGGACATAGTGATGGGTTTATAAGATATTCAGTAGCAGCAACAAGCAAATGCATATCGAATAAGTCCCCCTCGAGCGGCAAAAAACCACCATACAAGTACTTCCCATTTTTACATTGAGTTTTCTAACCAATCGAACCATCATTGGCATATAACTTACCACATGAGAGTTTTTTATGCGATCCACATCTGACAGTGAGAATAAGTTAATATGTTTTTTGAATGTGATAAATGAGAGAGAAGAGTATGAGTGTACTTATAAGAGTATGGAATGGGGGGGGGGGGGGTTGCGATTGGCTAAAACAATTTGATTTTGCCGGTGTACGTTAAGGTTTCGACGATTTTTCTTAACACATAATCAAATCATATCACCTCTAACATGATTTAACCGACCTATTTAGCTCGTTTAAAATTATTCAGTTAGTTTTTAACGGTATTTCAAAGTCCAACCTCTTTAGATTTAAACAGGGAATCTTTCAATATTCAACGTGGGAAGAAAAATCCAAAACGTTTGTTTATCTTAGCAGAATCCGTTCAAGCTATCAAGATCCGGAGTCGTCTAAACCATCCTTGGACCAATATTTGTTATAATAATATTTAATCTTAACTTTATTTTGAACACATCTTAACGTTAATTTGTAACGAAACCCTTGTTATTAAAAACACAAATAATCATATTAATATAACATTGATCATCAAGTAATATATATATATATATATATGTCATTATGTAAAAAGGTGGTAAAAAATCAAATTTTTACCCTTACACGCCTATCATGACATACAATTATATGCATAAACATCTAATAAAATACAACTCTTCACAAGTCACAACAGTGTACCACAAATCTTAATTCCAAAATGACAAGTTAGACAACTACAATCATAGAATGCCCAAAAAATCAACGTGACAATAGTAGCATGCAAATCAACACCAAACTTAGACCAATTACCAGGTGACAAGTGGCGCTACAACAATGATGTTACAAGATGATCTCTGTCAAACTAATACACATTTGAGAAAACACACCATATGATATCCAATGTATTTTTCTAGCCAAAACTTTATCAACAAAATAACTCGGTTTTTGACTGAAACTGAACATGCTTACGTGAACTCGATTGGTTTTTTAAGCAACCGAAGTGTGAGTGACATTTCGATTAAAAATATGGTGTGCAACTATGCTCAATCTAACATAAATCCAACGATAGTGATCTCGGCTCAGTTATCAAAATAACTCACTACAAGAAACCAAATGATAACAACATGATTCTTGAAAATGATCCCGGCATCATGTAAACAAATAGAACGCAACCAGAAGTAACTTTATGTTCGTTTATTTATTAAACGAGCGAACTTGAATAAACTTTTTTTGTTCATTTAGTAAAGCGAACGAACATGAACACATAACTTGTTCATAAACGTTGTTTGTATATTCATTTAGTTTTTATGCCCGTCCCGTTATAATTAGTCTTGTTTATAAAATTAAGATATTGCTCATTATAGTCAAGTTTTATTATGTAATTATGCCAATAGGTTATGTTCAGTTTACTTTAGTTGGTGTTTTATTAGTTATATTCAGTTATATCTGATGATTTATTTATACTATTTATGAACCAACATAAACAAACACTAATTGTTGGAATCGATCTGCCCAATACACATATTAGAGTTGATGTGGCTAGTACGTTATGATCCAAGTCGGGTCATACCCAATAACGAGCTAGACAAACGCCACGATACTTATTATTAGATATGATCTAAGTAATAATTATCAAACACTTATGATTTTTGGAAATAGGTTTTCTAAATATTTGCAAATTGTGTGTTAGATAAATTATGTGTATAATTTATATTTGAGAGAAATATAATTTATTTGCATAAATAATAAATATGTTTTAAAGGAAAATATAAACAAAAGAAATTGAGTTGGGGTTTTAGGGGGGAAACCTTTTGGGGGCCGGCCCCTCCTCCCCTTCTCTCTCTCTCTCTCTCTCTCTCTCTCTCTCTCTCATGTTTATGTCTTCCAAGACATGCAAGAGGTGTGGTTGGTTGGACATAATTTATTGATTATCTCAAACACACCTTCTCTCACACACACATATATCCTCTCTTCTTCCTCTCCATTCCAACTAAGAACAATAAGAACAAGAACAAAAGGGTTTTGTTCTTGCAAGTGTTAAGGGCCCTAGCAACCTAGGTGTTTGTTGAAGCTCGTTGGGTATACAAGCTTGAGGTTTCCTCCGTTGGAAGCTTGCCATTCATTCTCATTCATCCTCTTCGGTTTTCAGGACTTGAAAGTATGTATGTTAACACCCTATGGTTATGTTTTGATAGCTTATACATCGTATATGGATCATGGATTGGGTTTATACATAAATGGGTTTATGTGAATTGGTAAATCAAGATTTAAAACTTATTTCTTCCGCTGCGTTTCGTAACAAAATGGTTTATTTTGGACTTTGATAATCTTGCTAAAAACCCAACAATGGCATCAAGAGCCGCTTATACGATTACATGTTTCAAATTGGTTTCTAAAGTGCTCGGGTTTGATGGTATTCTTACCATTTTGGCGGAGAACTTTAGGCCTTTTGATTGCTCCTTGGTTTTTCAAGATTGAACAAAACATGCATGTGGTAAATATGGAAAAATTGGTCATTTGGTTGCCAAATTTTGTTTGGGTTGAAACTGTGTTCTTCAGCTATGCCGAGAACTCATTGGTTGGAAACCATGGTTCTCGGTCTTGCCAAAGACACCCGAAACCCTGTTCTCGGTTAGCCGAGAACTCATGGTTGGGAACCATGAGATCTCGGTTAGCCAAAAACACCTTTTCGGTTGACCGAAAACCTGTTCTCGGCGTTGACTGAAAAATGGTTCTCGGTGTTGACCGAGAACAATATGTTCTCGGTGAACCAAAGCTTTCAGGCCGAAAACTCTGAAGCTTTGGTCTTGGCCGAGAACTATGTGTTCTCTGTTTTAGGCCGAGAACTAAGGGTCCAAAGGGGAACCATTCTGGTCAAAGGTTAACCTGCTTGTATGGATGTTCATAACCTAGATATGACCTTGTGTATATTGAATAGATTTGTTGTGATTTATGCATTTGGTTGTAATATTCTTTATTCGGGTTTGTAATCTATTTATTCTTTCAATTGGTTTGTAATAATAAGTAGATTAGTTGTATTTCTTTTACTAGAAAATGTATTAAGATATATTTTGTAAAAGGAGATGCAACTACAACACCAATTTGGTTGGAGCCCAAATGGAAGCCCAAATAAAGAAGAAGGATCACAGCAAGAAGTGAACGCTTGAAGCAATGGATGCGGAGTCAAGTGGGAGTTCATCATCTCATACCTTGAGTCATGCTCGTCCTTTGAAAAAGACCTTTTGACACACTTGTTTCGGTCAACAAGTGTTGTTAATTTTAGGTGGCTATGGTTATGGACATGTGATTTTATTTTATGCTTGTATGGCTGATTTATGTTTATTGTTTTATCATGTTTGGAATTTAACAATTAAAATCGACAACTAGCATAAAATTGATTCCTTTGAAATTGTTAAGTTATAAAATTGGTTTTATTAACTATTAATGATTTCATAATAAAATGGGTTTTATTAAAAGGAATTTGAAAATTGGTTTTCAAAGAGTACCATATATTTGAATGCATGCAAATTCAAGGTACATAAAATAGTTTTCCAATCTAGAATTTTGAAAACTTAAATCCCTTTTAAAACAAGTTGAACACCACCCTTTTATACGACACTCAAGTCACTTGGAGACTTGATGTGGGATAAAGGTCATCTAACCACATTTAAGAAAACTTGTGATCTTGAGGTGATTTTACAATACTTGTGTGATAAAGGTCACCTAACCACTTGTATGTGTAAACTCACACGTGTGTGTAAGTAGGACGACTTGATTTGGATACCATGTGAAGAGGGTCACCGAAGCATGGCTGATGTGTTGTAAAACACACTTACTTTTCGTATCTTTTTATCATGTTTTACGTGCTTAATAGTATAATAAATAAGAGTTATGGATTGTTTTTACTTGATCTTACAAAGTTCATTATTTTGTGTAGGTGACGATTTTAAAAGAGAAAAGGTTCGAGTTTTGGAAGATAAAAGAGGCTCGTATGATCAAGTTTGAAGAACCAAGTTAAAGCCCGGCCCGACCCATTTGTAAGAAGCCTTACATGTGTTATATATAATATATTATAACAAGAAAAAAACCCTAAGCAACTAAGCACCTTGGCAGCTCTAATTTGGCCGATCGGAAGTCACAGCAAGAAAGAAATAAAGAAATTTAGGTTGTTGTTTGTGTGGCCAGCTTTTAGTTTTGTTGTGAGGAGACAAGGGTTAGTGTTTGTTGTGAGGAGACAAGGGTTCATTTGTTGTTTGTGTGGCTGGGAATTAATCCCACGACCAGCAACAACACAAATTAAATTCCAAATCTAACATACTCCCTAAGCATCGATCGGAACAGGCAGGCAGCAACCAAGAAGTCAAATAATTTTTTAGCTAGTTGGCAGCAAGGAAAAGAAGGATTAAGTTAAGGGAGACTTGGTACAACAGCTACGGGTCATCAACATCAATAAACTCAGCCATATATCTTAAGTATTCATCCATAAACTTTATGTTCTTGTTCAAGATACTTAACTAGTTGATTTGATCTTTTACTTTGAATTGTTTTGCAAGTAACTTGAAGACTGACTTGTGCTTGATTGAGATTGATTCTTGAATGATTTTAATAATGTTTATGTTGAGTTATATGATGTTTACTTTGATGTATAGTTGCTGTCCAAAAATAATGTGTAGCTAAACTTGTTAGTTCTACCTAGGTTAGATGATTATTGTTAGGTTTTAGTAAGTAATATGGATTGTTGATCATCATGACTTGATTTGTTAATTAAAGTTTGGTTTAATATTGAATTAGGTTGTGTTTATTGGCTGTGATTTTGTTAATTATACTCATATACCTCTTGCTTTGATTGATTGAATTAGTTTTGATTGATTTTAGCTTGTTTGAACTCTTTACTTTGTGTTTAGATATTGTTTGCGGGAAGTACAACCGTAGGGTTTAAGTGAGTGTTTTAATTGAATATAATCAGCGGGTGAACACCTTCTTAGAGACCGAGAGGTGATAGGAAGTAAGGTCGTCTCATAGCTTTTATTTGTTAGGATTAGGATCGCGCGAGAGCGGGTTCGGTTCTTGTCGGGTTTGGGTTTTGAGCGATTAGTTGATCTAGTTTAAGTTAAACTAAATTGTTCCTCTATCCTTGGTTGCGTAGTATTCGTTTCCATTAGGTTAGTGTGTCGGTGAGTCCGAGAGGAAAGTCGGCATTAGAGCACTTTAACAGTTCGTTTTCCGGTTTGTTCATAAAATCAACTAAGTGTAAGTTAGAGTTTGTTGGTGAGAGCGAGAGGTGATGTAGCTTCTTGAGTGAACCTTAGTTGTGTCATCCTTAAGAACCGGTGTCGTGAGATTCATCAATCCATTACCTTATTATACCTTCAATATGATTCTTACCTAGGTAGACGTTTTCTCCGATTGCAGTCAAGTTTCCAAGTTTCGTTAAGAGTTTCATTTAGTTAAGTTTAGTTAATTAATTTAGTTAAAGTAAGTTAGGCTAAGTAGTTAATTATCTTAAAATCATTTAAATATTATTAGGTGAGTCTTGGTAAGGGTTTAGTGATCATAAACGTTTTCAAGTGTCCTTGTGTTCGATACTCGGACTTCCATAGTGCTATACTATTAGTGATCGGTACACTTGCCGGTTTTGTGTGATTTCTTTAGGAGTCTTGTTTAATAAATTTAAAGCTTAGTTGTGAGAGCATCATTATACACATATCAATGGCGTACAAAGGTGTTGATGGGATTAAACATGCCAACTAAACATATGATGTTTAACCGATCCCATAAAACTAGAAGTTGCAAAGGGTTGCAATCATCAAACGTTGACTACCTTGTTAATTCGAATAGTGGGATAAAGGTCACCTAACTACTATTTGGATGAAACGTTGGGTTCTAGATTTTAATCATTAATTGTCTTGGAGACGATAAAGGGTATTAAAGATTAAAATTTATTGATATCGAAAATACTAAAATTGAGCTTTGTTAAATTCTTTTATAGATGGCTGCAAAAAATCCACAGAACGCTACTATCCCACACGTGCATAACTTATCACTGAGATCCATTCTGGATAAGGATCATCTAAACTATAATAATTTCATGGACTAGTATCGAAACTTGAGAATTTTTCTCAAGCAAGAGAACAAGTCCTACATTTTAGAAGATCCTATTCCCGATGAACCCGATGTCACCGACTTGGATGCCTATGCGGATTGGTTAAAGTACACCGAGGATTCGGTGCAAGTTTCGTGCCTCATGTTGGGAACAATGATTCCCGAGATCCAAAAGGATTTCGAGAATCATGGAGCATATGACATGATCACCCAGCTGAAGGAAATGTTCCTTACACAAGCTAGGGTGGAACGCTTCGAAACGGTTTGAGCGTTTCATGCATGTCGTATGGAAGAAACCCAATCCGTCTCATCTTATGTACTTAAGATGAAAAGCCACATTGATCGGCTTGAACGGATCAATCGTCCCATCTCAAGAGAGTTAGCCACATATTTGATCTTGAATGGCTTAACTAAAAGGTTTGAGACATTCGTCATGAATTACAACATGAACGGATGGGACAAATGCATTGGTGAGCTTCACGCAATGCTTAAGACAGCCGAAGCCGGCATGGGTAAAAAGGTTGTACCCGTCTTGCAATCAATTAGGGTGGCTTGAAGAAGAGGCATCGCCCGGAACCAAAGGCAAAGGCTACCATTGGTAAGGGACAAGTCAAGAAGGGGTTCAAGGGAAAGGCAAAAGCGAAACCAAAACCTAAGAAGCTAAAGGTTAGCACTGAGGATCCGTGCTTTGGTTGTGGGGAGATAGGTCACTGGATGAGGAACTGCCCGACCTATCTTAAGGAGTTGAAATCTAAGAGGGATGTGGGGCAAACCTCAGGTACAACTTTCATGATCCATATTGATCTTAATATTATTTCTTCTAACACATTGGTATTGGATACCAGATGTGGAACTCAAATTTGCAATTCATTGCAGGAGTTCACAAGAAGAAATGATTTCAAGAAGGGAGATATAAGTCTCTTCATGGGAAATGGAGCAAAGGTTGACGTCCAGGCCCGAGGAGATTATGTTTTAAATCTTCCAAATGGTTTGGAAGTTATTTTGAGAAAAACATTCTGTATTCTCCTAGTTTGACTAGGAATATTATCTCTGTTTCTGTATTAAGACAATTTTGTTTTGATTTGAAGTTTGTTGACAATGGTATTTATGTTTTCATGAATAATGTCTTTTATTTTAAAAGCAATGCCGTGTAATGGCATTTATAAATTAGTTCATGATAATACAGCCATTGATAACTCGTTGTGCCAAGCGAACACCAAAAGACTCAAATTGGATTTGAGTAAGACTTTTCTTTGGCATTGTCTCCTTGGTCACATAAACAAGGATCACATTCATACACTTCAAAAGAATGGTCTTTTGGAATCAAATGATGATTCATTTGATAAGTATGAATCTTGTTTATTGGGAAAGATGACTAAGGAGCCTTTTAGTG